>NW_006786195.1:446809-481337 GCF_000442215.2 Lipotes vexillifer
CTGCGTACCCCAAAAAAAAAAAAAAAAAATTAAAAAAAAAATAAATAAATAAAATAATTGTCTTTTCAGGTGAATGTTCCTATACCCGTTTTTAAATCACCACAGTATATAGAAAAACACAGTTTAATACATGTTGTTGATACAAATATAATAAATAAAAAGAAAACCTAAAATAAGAACAAATAAGCATCTTAAGATGGGCTTTTTATTTCATTATTATCTACAAGGTAAATGTTGTTTTCTTACAGACTTGCCTAATGAGATTTAGACTAAAAATGGAGCCCCAACTTTCTAAAGTAGTCATTATGTGTTGTATTAAAAGCAAAGGAATTAGCCCTTTGTTGCTACAATTTTCTTCTTCAAATAAATTTATTATTTAAAAATAATTTTTTTAAATAAAATTATCTATTTTTCAACTACAGTGAAAAATCATTTTTATTCCTGAATATTCTTTTCTCTCCTAAGTAATCCAAAGCCCTGGAACTTTGTAAGAAGAATAACTCCTAGAGTCTATAAAGAAATTTCTCCAAATAGAAATTTAGTTAATCCTCACTTTTCTGCGAAGTACGTAAGCCAGAATATATTGCTTAGCTAGTTTATAATAGAAGAGAAATATGGCCTCATCACTTAATAGGGCTCTAATTTCTAGTTAATCAAATATCATCAGCTGAATGAAAGGTCTGAATTCATGATAGACAGACATGAAATAGTGTTATTTTTCTGTAATGGCCATTCCCAGTCCAGCACCACACAGCTATCATAGCTCTCCAATCAGCTCTAGTATTATTAAGAACTAATCTAGTGCAAAATCTCATGTTCATCTCCTATGATCTCCCCAACTCAAGCTTTGCCCATGCTGGCAGAAATTTCCTGGGGGAGGAGGGTGTAGATGCTCCTCTTATGGTCCCAGCTCCTCCACGGTAGTGGTGAGAAAAACTATGGGAAGAAAGCAGAACGTCTTTTTCCTTAAACAGAAATGAAATCTGTTGGGTGCTCTTGTTTCAAATGATCATTTTAGAGCCTGTCAATGACAGATATGGAATGCTCTCAACATTTTTGTAGAAACCTTGTGAGTTTCCCAATGTAGGAGATATGACGATGCCATGAATCTCTCTGCTCATCACTTTTGGACTACATGCTGCCTAACAGTCCTGGACACTTGTAAAACCCCTGGAAATAGATAATAGTGTAGGAAGACTTCTGTGTGGGTTGTGGAGGTATGAGGGGGAACCCCTTGCCTCCGATCAAATTTGCAACTAGTTGAACCAACAGGGATTTTCCTAGTGGCCCCCAGCTACTGCTGAATGGTGAAACAAAATTTTTATTTGTGCTAAGATGTTTTAATTTGTTATAAACTATTTTTAGAAATTTTTTCAAAACATTATGCCACAGTGCTAAACTAGAAAAATGGGATATTTAAAAGTATTTCCTGTAATGACCAATAAATTCAGAAATATGAATTCATAGAAATTTACAAATAGAAAATCTAATAATTTATGTCATCATCAAACATTGAAGAAAGTTATATCTGATACACAGTCTTAGAAGGAATATATTTTGGTATATACGACAATTATGCCTTGAGTGCAAAAAAAAGTTGTATACAATACAAAATGTGCTAATATGGTCAATGATGAATTGCATATTTTATATTAAAAAACTTTCAATTTTCAGTCAATAAGTAATAATATTTACTATTTACAGAACACCTTTAAGGGCCAGATTTGTAATTCCTTTTTTATTCCATTAATTTGTATTATAATTTTGTGAGGAAAGCATTTCATGCTTTTTACTGAGGTAATTAAGATTGTAAGGAACTTGTGGTGACATATTCTAAAGAGCAGCTCAATTAGGATTTAAATTCATGTTTTCTGACACAAAAGCCTGTACAATTACCACTATCTATCTTTTTTGCAGATGAGCTGGACAGGCCAGCTTGTTCTGAAATGCGTTTTAGCTCTTTTCACATCAGTTCAGAAAATACATGTATATTGAAAGTAGTTTGTTCAATATATAACCAAAATATATAACTAGTTATACAACTCAATATCAGAAAAGCAACCCAATAAAAAAAAATGTGCAGAAGACATGAATAGACATCTTTCCAAAGAAGACATACTGATGGCCAACAGTACATGAAAAGCTGCTCAACATAGATAATCATCAGAGAAATGAAAATTAAAACCACAAAGAGATATCACCTCACACCAGTCAGAATGGCTGTCATCACAAAGACCATAAATAACAAGTGTTGGTGAGGGATTAAGAGATACAAGCTGCTATGTATAAACTAGATAAACAACACAGATATATTTTACAGCACAAAGAAATAGAGCCATTATTTTGTAATAACTTTAAATGGAATATAATCTATAAAAAAATGGAATCACTGTGTTATACACCTGAAACTAATATAATATTGTAAATCTACTATACTTCAATTAAAAAAATATTTTGCTCAGCTAGACATGAGGCAAATGAAGAAATTCCTGAGTAGACTGAGTGTGAAATCCTTTGCCCCTTTGAGAAAATCTGAGCAGCCCGTCTAAGTCTGTGCCTTATTCCCCTATTCTAGAGGTACCCCTATCAGCAACCTGGCGAAATGGAAAGGGCATGGAACTCAGGGCCTGGTGGACCTGGGGATGAATCTTGGCATTGTTACTTACTATTTGCATGACTAGATTCATACCTTACATCATAAATTATATCATTTGTAAAATGGTGTTATGAACACCAACCTTATTTAAAGGTCAGAAACGGTATATGTGAATCACCTAGCATAGTGCCTGACACATTACATGGTAGTCCCTCAATTGTTAGTAATATTATTACATTAAGCATGTAATGGCAAGGTTTTGTTGCATAATAAAACATACCCAAACTTAGTTGCAATTTTTTTAATGATTCTGTGAATCAGCTTGGCAGTTCTTTGAGGCCAGCTCATTCAGGATTATTTTGTCCAAGACGGCTTCAGTCACATGTCTGGCAGTTGGCACCTTACTGGTCTGGGTGAACCTCAGCTTGGATAATTCATTTTTGCTTCATATAGTATCTCATCCTCTAGCTGGTCAACACTTCTTCACATGGGAGTCTCAGGGTTCCAAATAGGAACATGGGAGCAAGCCCCAAAATGCAAACACCTTCTGAGTCTCTGCCTACATCATGTTTGCTACTGTCTGATTGGCCAAGGCAAATTACCAGACAGATCACAAGGGTCTAGAGTCAGTGTGGGACAGTGCCGCCAAAGACATGGATAAAGGGTACGAAATGACTGCTGGACATTTTTACAATCTACCAAAAATCCCTAATTATACTAGGGACATAGCATCCCTCTTTGGAGCCCATGGCACAAAACCAATTTGTAAGACTCCCTCATAATTTAACAGTTGATTTGCTTAATCCATTTCCTTTGGCATGAATACATCTTATTTTCTCAATCCTAATTCTGTTTTCCATCAAATAATTTTATCCTAGGGTTGTAGTACTGTGTGTGTCCTATATAGCCACCACTAATTTATTTTGAAAATGAAGTCAATGCACCAATGATTTTTCTATCCAGCTAAATACATAATATCTGACTCTAAAGCCCTATCACATTGATAAGACGTAAAGAATTTTCCTAATATCTGTTGCTTGTGACTATGCTATGGGCCTTGTTGCTATTTGAAGAATGGTGCTCTGGTACAGTAGACAGCAATTTTGCTCAAACTAAGTCACCCTGTCCTTGACTGCCTTGACTGTACATACGAGTACATTCTCTCAGCTATAGTTTTTCTGCTCTCTGCTGTGATGTTACATTGCTTCAGGCTGCAATTCAGTGAATCCTTCAAACACATACTTGGGCACTCATGCTCAACCAACGTCCAAGAGATTAATCTAAGCTACTTTTCAGTGTACTTTATTCTTCCATCACTCATAATCCTAACACGTTTGAGCTCAGCAAGGGTGAATTTGAGTATCTGGCTGCTAAAAGCTTCGACTACCAAATGTTGTGAAGAACAATTTGTGAGAAGTAAGAACAAATTTACCCAAATAACTAAATGGGACATTTATAAGTGTCACAGTCGCATAAATAGGAGTGGACATTTTCACATCACGTAGCTGAAAAACTATAAAGCAACAAATTCCGGACAAAAATCAGCTGTTCCCATCTCCTCAGGGATGCAGTAACATATGAACTTCAGACAATTTAAAAAATAAGATTACCAGATTTCTGGGCATGATGTAGTTTTCCACAGCTCAACTAACAAATATGGTCTTAAATAAAAAACTGACTTTTTTCTGGAAGATTGCTGCATTATTTATAGTCTATGAAACAAGGATGATTTCCTCTTTCATGTTTGTTTATTTTAAATTTTGAAGCACTTTACTCCGAGCGTGACCCAAGATTCCTCTGTTACGTGAGTTGATTTAACTCCTGGTTTGTCCTATTGTGATCATTGCCTCGTCTGGGGATCCCTAGGTTGCTTTGAATCACCAGAGGTCAGTCAAAGGAACTTGTCACAATAGCAATAAAAGGGGAAATATTCTTGAGTTTGTATAACCCATCGGGAGAACTCTCAAGACAAGCCCAAGGTTCTCGCTTTAGTCACAAAAGCTGACCTTCCTTCACCCTTGTGGTCTTCACTGCTGCACCCAGCCTGTCATTGAAGGAAGATGCTTGACTTCACCTTCACTGTGGAATGGTCACACACCTTCCTTATACGTGCTGTTTCCACCAGAAAAGCAGATATGAGGCACACTCTTCTTACGAACATTTTAATTCCCTGTGGGACTCCCAAAAGATGGTTTGTTTTGCTCTCAGTTTTTTAAAACAGCCCATTCAAGTCTTAATCTCCTCACCTTGGTACCACACCACCAGCCTTTTCAAAATCCTCGATATCATTTATTCTAAGAGGCCCACTAGATATCTAGGCTAATAGGATTCTTACGGCTGAGGATAGCTGTTCCTAAGTTCCCAATATTATGATGATTAGCTTCTCAAAACTTAAATCCCGCTATGCCATTAAGGGGGCCGACCTTGTGCCTTACTCACTTTTCTGACCATGAACCTCTAAAACAGTTTTATAGATTAAAATCACTTTTGTTCCTTCAGTAATTATATTCCATGGATGAGATTTAAAATGAAGTCCTTACTTTGTAGTAAAGTAAGGCACACTTGGGGTTCCACTGGACCCCGTCTCTAGATTCTGCTCTGACCTCCCTCCCATGTACATCATTCTCTTTTTCAAATCCTCTCACAACTTTTCCCCATTGTCTTATGTTTTTCTTCCCTCCCCACTTATCTGTTTTATTTCCTATTCCTCGTCTACCTCTACTAATTATGGGTTCCTCTCCCTCCAATCCTCTTCTCAGTGACACAGTACTGTTCTCCTTCTGTACAGTAGGAAAGATTTCTCGACAGCATAACCTCACTTTCTGTATGTGAGTCTGTGTGTATGCACACATATGGGTGCATGCCTCACTTAGTCCATTCAGGCTGCTATAACAAAAATGCCGTGGACTGGGAGGCTTAAACATTTGTTGTTCGGCCTAGGAAGTTCATGATCAAGGCACTGCCAGATTTGGTGTCTGGTGAGGATCTGCTTCCTGGTTCATAGAGAGCTGTCTTCTCGACATGTTCTCATGTGGCAGAAAGGTCAAGGGAGCTCTCTTTGGTCCCTTTTATAAAGGAAGTAATCCAACTCCTGAGGACTCTGCCCTCATGCCCTAATCATGTCTCAGTGCCCTACCTCCTAACCTCCTATTGAGGGTTAGTATTTCAACATATGAATTTGGAGGGTTACAGACATTCAGTCCATAGCAGTGCAGGTGTGCGTGTGTGGTGGGAATGGGTATGGTGGAAAGTGGAAATAGTGATGGTGGTGGTCACCAAGGCAGAAATCTATTGCATGGGTTTTGTAAGTGAGTTTATTTAAATATTCTCGCCCAAAGGAACCCATTGGACCTATGTTAGCACAAAATAATGGAGAGGGACTCTTTTCAGACTTAATTCAGAGTCTTTAAACATTTAGTGAAACGTGTATTTGCCCTTCCAAGGCTCTTAAATACTAAAATACATAATTTATTCAAATAATGATTACTTAATGTTTTCTGTAAGGTAAGTTTCATATTATCCTGCTCTCATTTGCTATTTTCTCTTCAGCAGCATTCCCTACCTGATCTGTCATGTACATTTTCAGTGAGGCTCACTGAGGTCATTACAGTGATGAATAAAGGAATCTGTACATTTGTACTACACAGTCCTTGCTGAATTAATGAGAGCCATGCCAGTGGGGCTAAATCAAGCCTATCATTTCTGAAAGGCTTTGATTTGGGGATATTCATACTAATTACCATGTTTTTGTTGACTAGACAATGAAATATCCAGCATGACATTGGTCAAAATTATTTTTACTGAAGGGGGATGACTAATGTGGGCCCAGATGTAGTATTAGTTTTTCAAAGGGTAAAATATTTTATGGAGAAAAAAAATGAAGGGAAAAAACCTTTTAGCTTCCATTGGAAATGAAACATAGCTATACTTTGATTTTTCATTTCATTCAAGCTAGAGTTGGTGGAAGTCAGCAGGGTAGTGCTGGGGACATTCTCCAATTTCCTGGTCTTGTTCTTCAGAAGCATATTAAGCTTTCTAAAACATCAATCAGGAGACAGAGAATTGGTTTTTTGAGGTAAAAACAGAAGGTATTACCTTTTCTCCTTCCTGTGTTTTTTCCTCTCTTCCCTACTACCTGCTGTCCTTTTTTTCTCTCCTTCCCCTGTCAGACTCCGTAATCACCACATACACTCTACTTAATGCTACTCTCTGCTTTCATACCAAGGTTCAATACTGAGGTTGCTGTATGGTTATCTGGTCATTCATTCATTTATTCTGTCAGTCAGTTGTTCATCAAACATATGAGTATGTACGATGGATGGGATGTTAGCATCTGATTAGTATTTACGTTCTTTGTATACTTTTATGAAATAAAAGCACAACTACTTTATGATTTGGTAAGCATATAGCAGACATCACTACAAAACCATTTTCTACCACGGAAGCTCGCCAAGGATGACAACTATGCAAGCTAGAAGTTAGAAGAAATTAAGTGGAGTTTGAGAAACAGATGGGAATATTGTTTGTTGGGATCAGTTGTTCTTCTCCTGAAACTGGTCTATAAGTTTACTTCAAGGAAATTCAGTGGGGTCCACAACTTCCAGTTTTATTTCAACTCCTAGTGGGCTTTTTGTGTCATGAGCTTGGCTGATCTGGAAGAGAAAGAGTAGGCTTTCAGATGTCTGAGTAGCCAATTAAGGCAACAAGTCAAAAATGGAAGAGGTACATATATATTCTTTTTCAGATTCTTTTCCTTTATAGGTTATTACAAAGTACTGAGTATAATTCCCTGTTCTATACAGTAGATCCTTGTTGTTTATCTATTTTATGTACAGTAGTATGTGTATGTTAATCCCAACCTCTTAATTTACCCCTCCCTGCCCTCTCCTCTTTGGCAACCGTAAGTTCATTTTCTATGTCTTGTAGGTCTATTTCTGTTTTGAAAATAAGTTCATTTGTATCTTTCTTTTGTTTTAGATTCCACATGTAAGGGATACCATATGATATTTGTCCGACTTACCTCACTTAGTATGATAATCTCTAGGTCCATCCATGTTGCTGTAAATGGCATGTAACTGAATCACTGTGCTGTACACCTGAAACTAACACAACATGTAAATCAACTATACGTATGCATATATATATTAAAGGAAGAGGTAAGCCTTTAACCACTTGCTCCAGATGGTATAAGCAGGAGTTCAATACTGGACAAAGCACTGTTCCACTTTCCCCCATGGAATGTCACCTCGATCCAGGGTCAGGTGGACCAGCACAGAGGTGAGGTCTTCTCCATGAACAAGGCTCTGGAAGTTTTATGCACTCTGGGGTCATGGGGAGGGTGAAAGGGAAGGACTAGGAGTGAAAGAGTAGGTACTGAGTCACAGTGGGGAAGGATTTCAGTTTCTTACTAAAAGTCCTGCTTCCTTCCTACTCCATTCCACTCCAGGAGATCCTAATCTCTTGGATCATCTCTAGCGCTAGATTACCTGTTTAATTCTGTCTTCTCAAGGATAAGTGGCATGGATGGATGGACGCATGTGGCATTAGGAGAGAACATGGATTTTGGAATTAGTGCTGCAACCTCAGACAAGTTACTGAATCCCTGTCTCTGTCTCCTCACCCGTACATTGAGGCTAGTCATACTGAACTAATACCTAGGTTGTAGTGGGGAGTAAAGGACATAATCAGTGTACCCATCACATCATACTCAGTTATTTAATGGTAGGTTTTTTTACCCCTCCCTTAGTTCCAAGAGTGTCAAGTAAATTTCTATGTGAAAAGTTTCTAGTCATGTATCATGTGTGTAGGTGGCAAAAATGATATAGGAGAAGAAGGGATAAAGGTATTTGTGATTCAAGTTTTGATTCCAGCCTGAAGATTGTATTCCAGAATTCGGGTTGTGAGGGCTCTCTGGTGACCTTGAGATGATGTTTAGAGACTGGATTAGCTGGAAAAGCCTCATGGTATCACTAACGACCTGACTTTAGAGGCTCCAAACACAGGGTATGACAATGTCCCTATGTGTAAACCAAAGTAAAAATACACTAATCTACAAAATAAATGTAGTGAAATATTTTTTCTTATACTTACTACTTTGACGCTTTTTAAAAAACAATATTAAAGACAAAATTCTTTTGAAAATAATTGGTTTAGCTTTGCTGGTGGTGTATGGGAATTTGCTTAGTCTTCTTAATTGGAAATTTAATCAAGAAATGGCCTAGATCCTTTCCCTTGACTTTTATTTCCCCACACTTCACTATAGCTGCTATGTTTAAAATTCCACTGTTCAAAACACTTTGGTGCGATTCTAGTTGCAGACAAGACTGAGAAATTGACTCCTTTCCACTTCTCCCACTGAATGCAAATACAAAATCTTAAAAGAAGTCAAGCAACTATCTGAGGACTCTGAAAAGCAGATGATAGCAAATATCCTCACATCCTGAACTGAGGAACAGGAAAGAGAACGCCTGAGAGTTAGAGGGGGTGAAAAAGAATCCCCTGATAGCTTTCTTTTCCTTTATCATTCTCTTGCCCCTGAACCTCCAAGAAATCAGGAAGCTGCAGGGCAGCAATAGAGGCTGTGTATGAGCATAAAACCCTAAGAGAGCAGAATCTTTTTCTCTGTCCAGAGTACTTATGGTCCCAAGATCACGGGGGAAATGCCTGTTGGGTTATTCTCTCTCTGTTCTCCCAACACCTAACCCAGATATGCAGTCACAATCACAGGAAGTATGTGACAGAGGGGAGAAACAGAAGCCTCAGGTTTTTGGCCAGAAGAGGCAAAATAGGGAACCAGAAAGTATCAAGGAGATCCTGGAGAGGAAAGAGCTCAAGAGATGTCACAAAATGGTATATAAATTTTCTGGGCTCACTTGTATGCTTCAGACCCTAAACAGAATACCAAAGGCTTTAAGAATGGATATATGGGGGCTTCCCTGGTGGCGCAGTGGTTGAGAATCTGCCTGCCAATGCAGACGACACAGGTTCGAGCCCTGGTCTGGGAAGATCCCACGTGCCATGGAGCGGCTGGGCCCGTGAGCCACAGTTACTGAGCCTGCGCGTCTGGAGCCTGTGCTCCGCAACAACAGAGGCCGCGATAGTGAGAGACCTGCGCACCGCGATGAAGAGTGACCCCCACTTGCCACAACTAGAGAAAGCCCATGCACAGAAATGAAGACCCAACACAGCCATAAATAAATAAATAAATAAATAAATAAATAAATAAATAAAAGAATGGATATATGGGATAGAACACTTCCAAGGCCTCAGACTGGTGTCATATACATGCAGCAGATCCAAATAGCAGTGCAGAGACTTTGAAAAATACATTCATATTGAAACTGCAGAACACAGAAAGTAAGCAGTAAAATAAGGAAACAGAGTTATAGCAAGTAATCCAACAAGAGAGATAAATGGAGATAAGAAATAGTACTCAATCAATCAAAAAAATTAAAGGCAAAAATATAGGAAAATAGAGCAAAGAACAGATGGGACAAATAGAAAACAAATAACAGGTTGGTCGATATAAAACCTACCACATTAGTAATCACATTATTTCTAAATAGATAAATCCCCCAATTAAAAACAAGAAATTGTTAGCTTACATTAAAAAGTATGACACAATTTACTGCTATTTCAAATATAAAGACACAAATAGGTTAAAAGTAAAAGGATGGAAAAGAATATACCATGCTAACACTAATCAAAAGAATGCTGCAATAGCTATGTTAATATCAGACAAAGTAAATGTCAGAGCAAGGAAAATTTTCAGTGATAAACAGGGTCACTACATAATGATAAAATGGTCCATTCAACTGGAAGACAAAAATAATGAATCCTAGCTATGTCTGCATCTAAAACCAGCCTCAAAATACATGAAACAGAAACTGATAGAACAGAAAAATAAATAGACTAATTCACAGTTATAACTGGAGATTCCAACACTTCTCTCTCCATAACAAAGTAAATAAAGAGGAAACCAGCAAGGATGTAGAAAAACTGAACATCACCATTGAACAACTGTATCTAATTGATATTTACAGATCACTCCACTCCACACTGAATACACATTCTTTTCAAGTGCCCATGGAACATTTATCATGATAGTCTATATTAAGCTCATGAAACAAACCTAAATTTCTTTTTCTTTTTTTAGTTTGACTTAAAATTTTTTTTATTGAAATATAATCAACATATAGCATTATATTAATTCCAGGTGTACAACATAATGATTCAATATTTGTATATATTGTGACGTGGTGACCACAATAAGTCTAGTTAACATCCATCATCATACATAGTTACAAATTTTTTTTTTCTTGTGATGAAAACTTTTAAGATCTTTCTTAGCAACTTTCAAATATACAATACAGTATTTTTAACTATGGCTACCATGCTGCACATTACATCCCTATGAGTTATTCATTTTATAATTGGAAGTTTGTATGCTCTGACCCCCATAACCCATGTTGCCCACTGTCCACCTCCTGCTTCTGGAAACCACTAATCTGTTCTCTGTATCTCTGAACTGGGGATTTCTTTCAGAAAGAAAGAAAGGAGGGAAGGAAGGAAGGAAGAAAGGAAAGAAGGAAGGGAGAAGGAAATGAAGGAAGGAAGGGAGGGAGGGAGGAAGAAAGAAAGAAAGAAAAGAAAGAGAGGAAGGAAGGAAGAAAGAAAAAGAAAGAAAGGAAGAAGGAGAGAGAGAAGGGAGGGAGGGAATGAGGGAAGGAGGGAGGGAGGAAGGAAGGACGGAAGAAAAGGAGAGAGAGGGAGGAAGGAAGGGAGGAAGGGAGAGAGAGAAAGGGGGAGAGAAAGGGAGAGAGAGAAAGAGAGAAAGAAAGCGAGAGGAAGAAAGGAAGAGAGGAAGGAAGGAAGGAAGAGACTAAATTTCTTTTTAAAGTACTGATATCATGGGGGAAGGTGGGACTACAAAGAGGCATTATGGGGATATTTTGGGGTGGGGACAATGGAACTGTTCTTTATCCTGATTATGATGGTAGTTCCAGTAACTTATACAAGTGTTAAAACTCGTAGACCCCACACACCAAAATATGTCCATTTCACTCAATGTTAACCACAAAAATTTAAATAATTCCATCTTTAACAAGCTGTGGTAGATATTACTAGTACTTAGCAATATCTTATTCTCTTCTCCTTTTGGGCATTATGATAATTCTCCTCTGTGGTTAGACAGTGCCATGTAGACAGTGAGTTGTGAGTGAAGTGATATGTATTATTTCAGGTAAAACATAAAAGATTTGGGGAGAGATTTCTAGATGTTCTGCTGCATATACTGAGAAAGGCTGCATGTTCCAGATGGTGCAGTTTTAACAGAGTGGAGCCTCCATCAGTCTGGGTATCTGAGGGACTACAGACCAGAGTCATCCCCTCTCCCACCTTGCCAACCCATTAAAAATTTAATGAAAGTAGAATAAACTGTTGTTATGTTATGCCACTGGGTCACCTTGCCTGATATATAAATTAGTAATGCAAGTTGAGTGCTTCTGTTAACAAGAACCTAAAACATGTCACATTGACCTAGCAGTCATGTGTCAGCAGCAAAGAAAATAATATCAGAGGCTGCAATGACAAAACATTAAGTAAAAATGATACTATTATATATAACTCAGAGGGCAGAAAATATATCTAATGTGCTTGTGACTCTAGAACAGTGGTTCTCAATCAGGGTGATTTTTGCCCCTAAAGGAATATTGACAATGTCTGGAAACCCTTTTGACTGAGAGTGTGCTAGTGGGTAGAGGCCAGGGATTCTGCTAAATTTCCTACAATGTACATGACAATCCCCCAACAAAGAATTTTCCACCCCAAATATTGATGGTGCAGTGGTTGAGAGACTCTGTTCTTAAGGAAGGCATTGACTGGTTGCTACTGCCCATGTTTGTGAAAATATTGCAAAATAAAGAGGAGAAGCTTGACCAGGTCACAAGCAAATATGACCAAGAAGATAGATTCCAGCAATCAGGATTTTGCAATATTGGAAGGCCAAGTGCCTTGAAATCGCAAACAGGAAGAGGTAAAATTGGGAAAGACTCACTAAAATTGAGACTTCCAGGAAAGATTAGACTAAGAGTTTGGCTTTCACACGCCTAATGTTGAGACCTCTTATTGCATAAAAAAGGCACAGGTGAAAAATCAGACTATGGGTATAGCACTTGGTGAAATCTAACAGTGGGTAAAGAGGCCGGAGGGAAAAAAATAAGATTAAGGACAAGCTTTTCTTCAGAAGGCCATTATCTAATGCTTAGATACCTAATATTAAGAGAGAAAAAGTAAAAATATTTAACAAGTCTGTAGTATATCTCAAAAAGAACTGCACTTGTAGATTCTGGAATTTAGAAATAGCTGGAATCAAAATAGATTAACTAATAACTTTTGTGATATTTGTAATGCAGAGAAGCTAAGGCCTGGACAAAAACAAACAAAAACAAACCAAAAACAAGAACAACAAAAAGAAAACCAAACCAAACAATCTATGACTCCTTGAATATTTAAAACAACTCTTAGATTCTTAAACATCCTTGAGCAGAAAGTGGACTGAAAAAGTTGCACAGCCCCCAACGTGGGCATATTACTGAATGCCAACTTCTGAGACGGCCAAGAAGAATTGGGGACAATAAAAAAATTCCACGAAGGCAAAGTCAGAGACCATAGAGTTCAATTGATAAAGGAACCTTCTCAGAGACTAGAATTAGTGCCAAATCATGGAACATTCCTGTTTCTGGAAATATCCTAGAGCAAGAATAAGTATTTGTTGCTCTAAGCAACTAAAATTTTGAGGGTTTTGGGTTTTTTTTTTTTTAATGCATCATTCTCACAGCAAAACTGAACCTTACCTCACCCCCACGGTGCCAGCCCAATAGGATTTCAGAATGTAAAGACCAATGATTGCTATGTGTTTCCTATTCTTCCTTCCCAGGGAGGAGTGTTAATTATGGTTACTCTTTTCCTGTTGTGCTACTATATTGTGTGTGTGTTGAAGTCCATGGGAATGTAGGGGAGCAGCTAACTTGTAGTTTTATATCAAAGTCTCCAGACCAAGACAAACCACATTCACACCTAATGTAAGGACTATTGTGAATCACCCAGAAATTGGCTTGAGTTCAATGCTCTGTTTGAATAGGATTGAATTGTCTCAAAGGAGGAGACAGAGGTCTCCTGGAGGAGGTCTTGAGGAAGAGATGATTGTGTTCCACATGTAATAGGAAGAGTCAACTCTATATTTATATTTGACTAGAATCCAGGATCTGATAAACACGTGACTCAGGCTGAAGCCCACAAGCACAGGTGTGAGATATTCATGCGCTCTTTTCCCTTGCTGTGATGTCAAACGGGGCTGTGTGTTCCAGGTGGTGTAACCACAGGATGGTGGATCCTCTGATCCCTGGATCCCTGGGTGACCACATGGAACAGAGACCTCTCCATCACTGGCCCCTATGAACACAGTATAGACATAGAGCAGGAGTCATGTCCGGACTAGTGTACTCTTCCCCCTTCATTTTAGGGTAATAAACTCTGGTAAACCGAGAATCATCTTGGCCATTCACACCATGACACCATGAAGGAGAGGGAGCCGGTGAAACTAGCATATTGCTGAAATAGAGAAAGAGCCCAGTTCGGTCATCAGAGAGTGACACACACAAATAGCTATTTAAAATGCAGTTATGGTGCCCTCATGCCATAATACTCACCATTCTGCATACTCGCATATGTAAAAATGTATGGCCTTGCATACACAGCTCATTTCTAAAACCATTTCCATTACAAGCCAACTACAGGTGAGATGTATGGTTATAAAGCCAGAGCTTACAGAGTAATTTTTCCCCACAAAGTAACATGAAGAGAGTAATTCATATGTGCATGCCTCTATTCACCAGTTCAGTTTATGTCCACATTTTAACTTTTAGGTTAAATCCAATATTTACCAGCAAAGCTCTGCTAATAGAAGAGTTTAGGACTTCTGCTCTTTAACCTGTGTTAATTCTTCAGGTCAATAGAGTTGGGTGTGAGAGGAGACTGACAATCAGCTCTCTTTCTGGTAAATATAAGTTTCTGCTGGGTTGGCATGGGGAAATTTTTTTTTTCCATTTTTCTACTACTGCATCTGGGACTGCTTATTAGTTTCATTTTGATAGATGGAAAGGCGATGAACAAATCACGAGATTTATTTTTCAGAGCATATTTGATAGAATCAGAGACCTGTTACCCTTCTATATACTGCCTGGAAAAGCCAAATCAGACCAACATAATATGATTTGGTCTCCTCAGACTTTGTTAAAGAAGCTAGGTTTGATAGATAAAACTGTATTGGGCTGCTCTCTTTCTTTCTTTGATGAAACACTAGTCTAAGAGAAAGTCATAGATCAAAGGCTACATGAAATATAACATATCTGGTTTTTCTTCATCAAAGATTTTCTGTGATGGTGTAGATAATGTATACAGTCTGCATTGAAATACATAAAATCTTGGCAAGTTAACTCAACAAAGCAGCATCCCTGAAAGATATATCCAATTTCTAAAATGTATTCACTGGGAATAACTATCCCACTGTTGAGAATTGAAAGAACAGGTAAGTAACAAAGACATGTGTGAAAACTATATCTCAAAACTGCCTCCTTGCTGTCCCAGAGTTCCAAAATCAGAGAGTTGGGATTAAAGACCTGTGAGTCTCTACTAGCGGCCTAGTAACAGTTTTTCATTGGAAAATCTAGTAAAATTGGTGGCTACCAGAGTGAGGAACTAAGTGGTTAGGGAATAGAGTAGACAGATTTTTCCTTATCTGTTTATAACTTTGACTTATGAATATATGTAAATATATTATCTAAACAAAAATTAACATTTAAATATTTTTAAATGAATGAAATAAAAGCCAATCAAAATGTATTTGATGTTATTCAGCAGGGCCTTGATTATCGACCCACATCATGTACAGACCCCTGGACACTTTAGTTCATTCCACACTTACCCTAATCCTCCTAGCTAAGACCTTCTTTTGGATGAGCAATTCCAGCTAGGTCGGAGTGTGAGGCCCACGGTCTTTCTTCATTCTACCATACCCTCTCTTCTTTCTCACTCCTCTCTCCTCCCCTGATTCTTCTCTCATTCTCTCTTCTCATCTCCACGTGTTCTGTAACACTAAGAGTTCACACTTATTGCCCTTTTTCAAACTTCAGAAAGAGGACAGGAAGGGAAGGGCTGGTGCAAACAGAGGAAGGATGGAGTTGAGGGTGGGTGGAGGAGTTTGGGAAATGAAGAAAGATGGATTTCAAATCAGTAAGGAAAACAAACCACTGGACTGCCTCACAATTGGTCTGTCCACAAGGACAGTGTGTTTTCTTTCATGAGGAACGTGAGCAGAGGCTGGATAAGTCGGCTGGGTGTTGTAAAGGGAACTTAACAGCGTTCATGCCCCGGAACTGCTTCCACTTTGAAATTTAAAGATAATTCTATAATTCTTATGGTATACTTTAGCTCTTTTAGAATCCCCTCCTCTATTTTCTCATTGTAACTGGTGGTTCTGATCTAGTGTAAGACTAATATCTCTCTGCTAAATGGAGTGATTAATTAGGAACAGGAATCTCTGACATTAGCCCCACCGTCTGTAACTCTCAAGATATGGGATGCTATTCAGAGGTTGCCCATGTCTACACATTTATTGACATATTATATCTGGATTCACTTATCTTTGTGCTTCAAAGAGACTATTCTAAAATAGAATTTATGGGTTTAAAATAATTAGTAGCTCCTCTTTATTTGGCCACCAAACACTTGTGCAAAATCAGACTCTCACCACAATTTTTGTACGTAATCAGGTGACACTGAAAGAGAAACATTAGCTTATAGCTTCTAAGTTTTAACCTGTATCAAGTTTTAAAAATGTATAAACTATAATTACAAAATTACACTATTAATCCTTAATTATTTTTCAGAGGAATGAAGACTTTGAAAACTTATCAAGTAGCTACAGCTAACTTCCCATCAAATTATTTTTGCTGTAGTTGAGTGAATGAAGAAACGGACAAGGAAAATAATTTCTTCCCTTTGTTTAAAAAAGAAAATTTATACTTACAGTAGATTACACTTTTAGGCATTTTGATTATAGACTTTTTATCTTTGTTTTATTTTGTTTTTACTTTTGTTTGTCAGCACGTAATATATATTTGTTGAGTCATATAATCAAAATTATTCCAACTATATCTAAGAAATGCTGCCATATAAATTAGTAGAAAATAGTCTAAATTATACCATACAATAGATAAATTAGGGCAGAATTGTTTTCAGTTTGCAGAAGAATTCTTTGAAAGCAAGATTCCTTTAAAGACCAAAATCCCCTATTTCCCTTAGAGTAGAATTCCAACTACTTTCCATTTACATCCAACTTTTCCAGGATACTCTATCATATAAGTTGAAGGATATTGATAGTTTTCATGCTAAGATTTTACAGTTACCTGATAGAATTTTTTTGCTTTTCTCATGTCTAAACTGCATTTTTTCATATTGTCAGAAATTATCATATACTATAACATCTTAATTTTACACTTGCTGCCAAAGCTGAAATCAAGTGAATAGCTCACATTATCAGAACTTATTCCTATGGGAGAATAAAACTGTTTTTCTTTACCTCTGTACACCCCAACTGTAACTGGATTCATGTTCATTTGGAGTTGGAACACTTTGGAAATGATGTTACCGTGAGGTAAACAGCCCATGGAGGTCTGAACTTTTCAACTTCTTTTGGAAGGGATGGAAGACCAGTAGCCATAACATGAATCTGACTTGAAAAGAGAGTTTTGGTAGCGATGTTAAAAAAGAATTTTTGATGAAAAATCATCACAAGAATTCTTAAGAAAACCAAATTTTTTACTCCTTTACATTCATCTTTATCATATTGAAAACTCTAGATACATGTTTTGTATGTCTCAACCTATCTTTTATTTAGGTTAAAAAATGGGGCAGGTTAACTTTTCAAAACAAATGTGCAAACTGCTGGAAAGCGTATGCTTCAATTAAACATGACTCGAAGTAGGTTTTTACAACAGTGAACTGAGTACTAGGGTCATTAAGCATTTTATATTTCCTTCGCTCATTATCCTATAATTCATTGCCCTAGTTGTGTGTGCAAATTACTGAATACTGGTTAAAATCTTTAACCACTGCTGATTTAATCCACCTTCACTCTTTTGGCTGTATATATGCATAAAATATACTTTTGAGAAAAATTATTTGCTTTATAATCTTACACTGAAAGGAATATATTTCCTTTACAAAATAAATATTTGTTTCCTATTTTTCTGTATTGCCTGTGGAAAAAATGTATACCATAGGTATGCCAAAAAGAGAAGGAGCTGTTAGAAAACAATCTACTCTAAATTAAGATTTCAGTATCTCTATCTTCTGAGCATGAAAACTATTAACATCTACTTTAAGTTTAACTCTTATTTTATATTTATTATTATAGTAGAGTTGGGTTGTGAGGAGTTTAACTTTTGCACACAATTCAACTTACAACACCATTTTAATCCTCAGAGATCTAAAGACTACATGACATGAAAGGGAAGCAGAAGAATCCTTCTGGTTCATAGATATCTGAAGTCAGTCTGTTAATCTAATCTTGAAGGAAAGCATTCCAGAAATCATGAAGGACCCCTTCCCCGTGCCTCGCATTATTCTAGCTGGATCACAAATTGTATGTATGACTTGCCACGTTTCGAAACAAGTTGTGGCCTAAGAATCCACCCCAGCGTTAAATCCCAACTTCAGCAGCAAGTAGGTAATGGCATCTCACTTCGCACTTTTGAGCTTCTATTCCTTTCATAGATACTCCTCTTTTATTCTGTGATTTCTCCATCATTTACTAGTTTGTTAGCTTATTTATCTGTCTAACAAACATTCTGTGAACATCTGCTATGTGCTGAGCTTGGTGAAGGATGTGACCATGAGAATGAATGGCTGAAGAGGGGAGGAGTTGAAGGTCTAGTGTTCAAAAGGCTTAAAATGCTGAACTTATGGAACACAGACTAGCCTGTAAGTGGGCCATTCAAAGTATGGCCCACGAACTGGCCCACCACATGGTAGATATAGAATTTGTAAGTAAGTGTCGGAAACTTTTACAGCAATTTGACTCTGATGTGCTCAATGGACTCATCTTGTTGAACGGGGTATAGACCCTTTTGGTGTGGTTGAATTTATGAGGTTGATTACCTGTGACGCGAGCTGTTCACTAGTTACACATGGTAGGACTGCATGTGAGATATTTCCGGAAGCACTGGTCTGAAAGAAATGTGTAACAACTTTCAGACTACAAAATCTCTTTTACTTTCAATTAACCCATGCTCCCTAATGACTTTTTTTTTTTTTTTTTTTTTTTGCGGTATGCGGGCCTCTCACCGTTGTGGCCTCTCCCGTTGCGGAGCACAGGCTCCGGACGCGCAGGCTCAGCGGCCATGGCTCACGGGCCCAGCCGCTCCGCGGCATGTGGGATCTTCCCGGACCGGGGCACGAACCCGTGTCCCCTGCATCGGCAGGCGGACTCTCAAACACTGCGCCACCAGGGAAGCCCTCCCTAATGACTTTTAACAATTGATCTGATGTGTAGAGATCTGGGGAAACAACATAGAAGGCAAGATACTAACACTTTTTGCCATTTTACCAAATACTAATTTTAGGCAAGTTGGCATAGCTTCCTAGAGCCACTATTATCCCAACTTTCTAGCAAAACTGACTCAATAATAATAACCAAAATTAAAAATCTACTTAATTTTTTTAAAGATTTTTTTTTTTTGATGTGGACCGTTTTTAAAGTCTTTATTGAATTTGTTACAATATTGCTTCTGTTTTATGATTTGGTTTTTTGGCCATAAGGCATGTGGGATCTTAGCTCCCTGACCAGGGATCGAGCCCACACCCCCTGCACTGGAAGGTGAAGTCTTAACCACTGTACCGCCAGGGAAGTCCCTAAAAGTCCACTTTAGATTCAGTGTGTTTTAGACACACTCTAGATCTATGAATGTGCTTATTTTAAAGTGTAATAATCAGTTAGACAAGCCCTAATAAGGCCATACTTTCCCTTGCATTTGGTTTGAAATCAAAAGTTTTGTCTAAAAGTGTTATCAGGATATTCTTGTTTCAAACATTGCCAGGAATCAACTATTTATGGTGAGTATTTGTCAACCTTTATTTTTTGAGGACAGAGTTCAAAAATCTTAGGTCTTATAAAGGTGACAATTCTCAAAGGTATCGTTTAATCATCATGTTCTTTAATGATCTTAGCTACAAGAACACACAAATGTGGAAAGTATATGTTGTTCAATATACTTTCCATGTAGAATCTCTGAGATAAAGTAGAAGGTATTTCTTTCATTCCATCAACAAAACTGTTGAGGGTCTGCTATGTGACAGTTGTTCTAGACAGTCTTGGGGGAAATAAACAAAAGATGTTCCTATTCCACAAAAGCTCAATAGTCTCACGTGGGAGACAGACATATATAAATAGCGGCGACCCCAAATGACAGGTATTGGGTTGACACAAAATGCTATCTACAGGCGGTTCTTGCTTTGCACAGTCATATGGAAGAGTAAAAATGACTGTGCAAGCTGAAATTGTGCAAAACAAGCTCAATAATCAATAGGAAACACATTGCAATTTTTCTGGGGCCCTTACATTTTTTTCTCAAAACATTGAAACTGTCTTACTGTTGGTTATAAACATATAGGTAATTGAAAACATAGTAAAATGAACATTTATTTAGTACACTGTAATCTTACTTGTTAGAAACTTTGAGAACTAAAGTGTTTTATCTCATTTTAAACAATTGTCAAAGTAGTTTTAACAGTGCTTTCCTGCTTCTCATAGATTCGGAGCGAGGATCTTTTTAATGCTTTGGTCAGTTGCCATATTCCCTCCTAAGTGTGAATCGGCCTCTAACACATTATCCTTTTTGCTTTCAGTGTCATGAAACTTCTTCAAGAATTCCTTTAATGTAATGCTTTTTTGCCATTGTCACTTCTTCTGGGACACCTCCATCCTTTCCTCATCACCACTTTCCTCATTTATATTGATCAGTTCACCTTCACTAAATCCCTCTGGCAGTACATCTAGGGTGTTAGGAACGGTGGCCGTGTTTAACATTCCTTAGGTAGATATTTCTCCTCTAATTCTATGTGCAATTCCAATTTCATTTCCAGCATTATCACTTTTTATTTCTTTGCTACACTTTCATTATTGGTGACCAATCCCTCTCTCATTATCCATTGTATAAAATGTCATGTGGGTTTATCACTGGGAGACGAGGACACAATGCAGATACACGCTTTGCAGTCCATGCAGAACTGAGTAAGAGATGTGTAACGACCAATCATGAACAGATTTTAAAAGAAGCACATGACTGGTCACTGATCATGATGCACATATGTTATTTAAGTCATGATTTGTACACTGAAGAGCTAGCAGAAAAGGTTGTACATTATACAATTAATTACTCATAGTTAATCTACCCTGATAACTAAAATTTGAATTGTGTTGTTGAGGCACTAGTGTCATTTAACTAAACCATAGTAAATGAATTCATGCAGAGTGGAATGTTGAAAATCAAGGACTGCCTATACATAAAGATGTGGACACCTTAAAAAATAATAAAAGAATTGTGCCTCTGGGGATGGCCAGTCAGTCTAGCCGGAACCGAGGTTGCAGAAGGAAAACGAGGGTCATGCAGAATTTGAAAAGATGAGGCTTGAGACAAGATTGTGAAGGTTCTTTGGCATAAAATCCCATGTAACCACTGCTGCCCTACCTGGAAGGAGACCGCTCTCATTCCTACCTTACCTAGTTCCTTCCCCATTCTCACCAAAGTTTACCCAGACGTCAAAACTGGAGTCCCTGTCACCCTTTCATTTCATCGTTTTAACCTGGCCCTTCTGCCAGGTCTTAGAATGCTGGCTAACATTTTCTTCTCAGTGCCAACATGTAGTTTTACAGCCAGATAGAGATGATAGCAGAATCCAACTCGGAGCTGTCTCATATTTTGTTATGGAAAAGTCTTTGCTTTTCCCCCCATGTAATGAGAATCACAGATACTAATGATAGGTGTGGTCATCTGAATCTGACTCTGGCCATTGAGAGGAACAGTGAAAAACCCAGTGGACTCAGTCCAGCTGTGTGTTTCAGTTCCTAGTTCACCAGTTACTTTGCTGGCGCAACTCATTTCACTTCCCTGGGCCTAAGTTTCCATAATGATAAAAAGGTCTCACACTTATCAGATATACTTCTCTAAAGGCTATGGCTTTCTCTGGTTTATCATATGTTTTCACAAAGATTATATTTCATTTGTAAGCCTGAAACAAGAGAGAAAAAGAGATTACAAAGCCAAATAGAATACATGCTATTAAGAATTGATGAAGGCTCCTTTGAAAGCTATTTTCAGAAGCAATGGCTCTTTCTCCAGAAAAATCTTGAACAGTTTTTGTGGTTTTCCTTTTCCCAAACTGCCAAGCAGCTGAGTCTAATGTTCCAGACAGTAGTCATGTTCTGCCTTAGTTCTCAATCGTTAGCAAATTTTCTCCAACAAAATATCCCACTTGTATCCTCCCAGTACAAACCCCACTTAGTTCTTTTCACAGAAGAGGACATGTGCACCTAAGGGTCCACTGACAGATGAATGGATAAAGAAGATGTGGCACATATATACAATGGGATATTACTCAGCCACGAAAAGAAACAAAATTGAGTTATTTGTAGTGAGGTGGCTGGACCTAGAGTCTGTCATACAGAGTGAAGTAAGTCAGAAAGAGAAAAACAAATACCGTATGCTAACACATATATATGGAATCTAAAAAAAAAAGTGGTTCTGAAGAACATAGGGGCAGGACAGGAATAAAGATGCAGACGTAGAGAAGGGACTTGAGGACACGGGGAGGGGGAAGGGTAAGCTGGGACGAAGTGAGAGAGTGGCATGGACATACGTACACTACCAAATGGAAAATAGATAGCTAGGACGAAGTGAGAGAGTGGCATGGACATACATACACTATCAAATGGAAAATAGCTAGTGGGAAGCAGCCGCATAGCACAGGGAGATCAGCTCGGTGCTTTGTGACCACCTAGAGGGGTGGGATAGGAACGGTGGGAGGGAGATGCAAGAGGGAGGAGATATGGGGATGTATGTATATATACATAGCTGATTCACTTTGTTATACAGCAGAAACTAACACACCATTGTAAAGCAATTATACTCCAATAAAGATATTTTTTAAAAAAGAGGACATGCACTATGGACCAAGATATGTTTTTACCTAGTGTTAAATAGCTTAATTGTGAGGTAAATCCATATACATGTGTATTAAAATATATATAAATGGAGCTATCTAAGGGACAGAGGAAAAGAAACAGAAATGATTTGAAATAAAAAAGAAGGATTGAGGTTTTCAGAAGAATGTGAGAGACTAAATTCAAGTAAGTGTGGTAAAAATGAGGAGCAAGAATAAAGTTAACTTGGAGCATGTGTAGGAGAGGGAAATTGAAGGTGGAAGTGGTGACGTGTGAATAAGGACTAGAGATGTCTATTCAAAACCTAACTCTGTCTTTGCAATCTCCTAGGTCATTGTACTAGGAGAAAATGTTAGCCAGCATTCTCAGACCTGGCAGAAGGGCCAGGTTAAAACGATGAAATGAAAGGGTGACCGGACTGCAGTTTTGACATCTGGGTTATTAGGAACTGAGGTTGGAACCCAAGAAACAGAAAGCACAAGGCATTATCCTTGACTGTGTCTACGTACATGTATAATGAACTTTGAAAATACAAGGGAAAGGAGGTATTTGAAACAAACAACTTGAGTTGGATGGGTTTAGTAATCCCACAAAATGAGCTAACAATAGCCATGGAAGGAACTAAATAGATTTTCTCTTCAAGAGCGAACCTTGATTTGAGGAATTTCTCAAGACTACAGCAAAAAAGACGGAATACAAAGTTTGCTCATTTCCTTTCAGTGTATGTTTTTTCACATTTAAGTGGGGTAAATCCTGCTTTTCTGTCCTTCACTGAAAAGGTACAGCACTTGAAAATAAGATTGAGTGCCTAAAACAGGAAGTGAAAGAACCACACCTCAAAATAATGTTCTTCCACTGTATTTTTAAAGAAGTTTCCACCTACCCTAATGTCACAGTCTTTTTTTTCTGTTTGTCTTCATTTTTTTTCAAAGTATGACTTAACTAACAGTGACACCTGAATTTCAGTAGATCTTGCCAGTTAAAGATTGGCTATACAAAGTAGGAGGGATAAACTAGAGGTCATTACTCTCCTTACTTATCAACAAACCAGATAAACCAAACAAATCAAAAAAATAAAATAGAAAAAACAGTTGGAAAGTTTGGCTTACTCACAGATTGGCAGGGATATTTAGTTTGTTTTTATTCAGGATTTTCCAAAATTTCTCCCTTTTTAATGACCTCTGGACATTAGCATAGAAAAAAGAAAAGGTAGAACTCTGGAAATTTATTAGAATTATGAAAATGCTCTCATTGCAAAGTCTTTGGGCTCATGTACAAAGTAAACATGTAATCTTACTCCCGAGAAACTATTTTATGGATAATCCCAACTCACTGAAATCTCTCAAGTGGCATGAATGAGACCTACTAAGAGGGACATTGTTGCCTCAGACCCTGCAAAGGTGATTTTTACATGGAAAGGATAAGAAGTGAATTTCAAAGCTTCAGACCCTCCCAAAAGAGACTCGATTTCTGTTTTGAGAACTAGATCTCGTAAAAGAGACCATGAGTTGCAAACAACTGCCTTAGAGTATATCACACAAATTACGGTGGAGTCTACATTTTGTAGCCCTAATTTTACTATGCAGTTAAAATGTCAGGTCACTCAGAAGTGCTGTAATTTTTTGTTGAATAAGATTATGTTATTTGCATTTTGAGATCATTTCTGTCTAGGTTTCTCTTGAAGCTATGGCAGTTAAAATAATTGATCAGTATTTGGTATTGCAAACCATTTCTTTCAATTCCACATATACATTGTCTACTTGAGTTGGCTCAGAAAAAAAAAAAAAGATGGAAAAGTAGTAGACTGGAAAAAGTCATTAAGGAAGGACAAAATTTACCCATGCGTAGGAGATCAATGGCTACAGAAGTGCCATGAAGTCATGGACATTATTTTCTTCCTCATGAACTTTCACTTGGTTGGCAAATCTTCTTTTTAAACTTTGCTATTGTCTGGTCATAGAAACTGCTTCAGGATTTCCTATAGCCTGTTTCATATCCTTAGAGTCCTTTATTATAAGTTTTAATTTGCATAAATCACATTTTAAAAAGATATATGCATTTAAAAAATATAATATTGCTTGTCTTTTCCAAACACTGTATCCCAACCAAGACAGAATTGAAGAAAAGGCTTATCCTTGCAATTCTTTTATTCCCATTTGCTTTTCCTTAAATTTAGCCTCCTCATGTAAGTTGTGGCATATTATTTTACTTATAATTATTTCTTCTATACCCCTTGAATCATATTACAACATGAATTTCATTTCCCTCACTTGGATTTATGAAGTTCCTTAAGAGCTGAAATTGTGCCTTCTAATTATTTTGCATGATATGTAACCATAAGGTAATAGAATTGATGTTTTTAATTGTATCGAAGTATAACCTTTATGTAGAAGTGTACACAAATCATAAGTGCATAGTGGTCTGAATTTTAAAAATTAAATACATCCATGTAACCAACTATCAAAACAAGAAACAGAACATGACCAGAAACAGAAACAGAAACATGACCAAGAAACAGAACATGACTTCTGGCATCCCCAGAAGTTCTCTTCATACTTCCCTCCATCACTTCACCTCAGCCAAGGGTAACGACTATCCTGACTTCCTAACATCATAGATTAATTTTGCCTGATTTTGAACACTAAATAAATAAAATCATACATTAAGCACTCTTTGTGTCTGGCCCTTTTTGTTGTTTCTCATCATGTTTGTGACATTCATCCACATTGTCACATATAGTTTCTGTTCATTAATTCTCATCTCTATATAAGATTCTATTGGGGGAATATACCACAATTTACTTATCCCTTCCATTCTTGACACTGGCATTTGACAAATTCCGGCTCTTGGCTAGTATAATTAGTGCTGCCAAGAACATCCTCGTACATGTCTTTTCGTGAAAATATTTACTCATTTCAGTGGGATATGTATTTAGGAGTAGAATTTTTGAGTCATAGGTTATGTATATTTTCAGCTTAATAGATACTGCCAAAGAGTTTCCAAATGACTGTACCAATTTCTACCACCACAGCAGTATTTGAAAGTTCAGATTGCTCCACATCCTTGGCAACACTTAGATTTGTCTTTTTCCTTCTTAGTCACTCATGTGAGTATGTAGCGCTATTAGCATCGTGCTTTTAATTTACATTTCCCTCTTGAGTTTCTCCCAAAGTTTGGCACCTTTTAATGTGTTTATTGCTATGTCACGTGTCATTATTATTTCATATGTTTATTGGCCATTTTGATATGCCCTTTTGTGATATGCCTTCAAGACTTTCGTCCACTTTTCTTTTGAGATGTTTAGCTCTTAGCGATTAATAGGTATCCTTTGTGTATTCTAGATACAGTCCTTTTCAGGTATATGAATTGGAAATATCATATCTCATGATGAGGCTTTTCTTCTCAGTTCCTTAAGGTGTCTTTTTAAAAAATGAAGTTCATAATGTTAATATAGTTAAATTTATCCTTTTTTTAATTTTAAGAGTTAATACATTTTGTGTTCTATCAAAGGAATCTTTGCGTACTTCAAGGTCTCAAAGATACTCTCCCATGTTTTTATCTGGAAGTCTTTTTATTTTTACCTTTAGATCTGCAATACATCTGGAATTGGCTTTCATGTATGGTGTAAGGTCAAGCTTAATTTTTTTCCAAGTGGATGTCAATTGAACCAGCACCACTTATTGAAAGGGCCTTCCACTATACTGTAGTGTCATCTTTGACATCAATCTGGCATCTGTGTATGTGTGGATTATTTCTTAGGAGAAGAGGATAGTTTCTCTCTTCTATCAATATCATATTGTGATCAGTCTAGTTGTCTATCCTTGAGCCAATACCAACTGTCATAATGAACTTTCAGTAAGTCTTGATATCTGGTAGGGTAAATCCTCCTGCTTTGTTCAAATTGAAATTGACTTAACTATTCTTTGCCTTCCCATTTCCATATAAATATTATTATAGATTGTCATTTACCACAGACAACTTCCTGAGATTTTAATTGAAATTGTGATGAATCTATAGAGCAGTTTGAGGAGGTTTGACATCTAAATAATTTTGTCTTCCAATCCATGAGCATGATGTATCTGTTTATGTCAATAATATTATTTTCAGTGTAGAAGTCTTAACTATCTTTCTTAGATTTCTTGCTAGATACTTGATGCTTTTTGAATCTATTGTAAGTGGTATCTTTTTAAATTTTATTTTCATTTTGTTACTGGCATATAAAAATAAAATTCATTTTTTATATTGATATTTTATTCAGCAACTCAGTTACTATGTTCTAGTAGTTTGCCTATAAATTGTTTGCATTTTGTACTTACACAGTTATGTGTTCTGTCGGAAAAAAAAAAGACAACCTACAGTCCTATTTCTCAGTTATTTTACCATTTTGCGGGGAGAGAGGGTTATGTGTTTGCTTGACTAATTGCTTTGGGTAGAACCTCCAACACACTATAATAGTAATTATCTTTGGCTGTTCTCAAGCTAAGGGAAAAGCTTTGGATGTTTCACTATTAAGTGTTATGTTTGTGGTAGTTTTTCTTAAACTGATTTTTAAACAAATATTAGATTATTTACGTATCCAAATGAATGTCTATTTCAAAGTGGTTTAGGAGACAATATGTTAACTTCATTACTCAGAATATTTCTGTCTTCTTGTTGGGGCTTGCTACTAGAACATCATATAAGATCCATATAATATTATAGGAGATATATATATATATATATAATATATATATACACATCAGCATTATTATTAGAAATTTAATGCCTTGCTTTAAATCTCAAAATGAAGATGACTTCCTTTGTTGTTTTTCCTACCCCTTGTATTTCCCATAACTTCTTTCTAAAACTTTTAGTTGCTTGTTTTTCAATAAATATGTTTTAATTGAAGGCAAATCAACTCTGAGTCCTCCTCTCCTTTTCTAAAACCAAATTTGCAACACTGCTTTATTGTAGTTTACTGTAGCTCCCTCTTCTTTACTTTTCTAGTGCTGAGATTCCAACATCAGGCTCCCTCTATTCACTATATAAGATCTAGTTACTAGCTACAGTCACTGCATACTTTGAAAAAAAACATTGGTTAGGCCCTTTGCCAAACACCACACTTAACCCCCCTGTATGCTTTCAACTGCTATGCTTTTGGAAGTCCTGGGGTCTCTGGGAATTCCTGGGCCTTAATTTGGTTACTTCTAACAACAGTTTCTTATTCTCAGTGAACTCCTGGTCTCACTCATGTTATTGTTACCCTTGGCAGAGATGGCTAATTGTCCCCCAGTATCCATTTTCACTCATTATTTGAAGTAGAATCCCCTCCTACCAGGTTTCAGCAAGGCACACCATTGGTCAGATAGAGACTACACTTCCCAGTTTCTTTTGTACCGAGATGGGACCATTTGACCTAGTTCTGGCCAGTGATATTTAAGAGGAAACAATGTTTGCAACTTCTGAATCATGTCCTTCATAAAGGGAGCTGTTTGCTTTCTGTTCTCTTTTTCACTTTCTGCTGGTTAGAAGTTCGTAATAATAGAATAGTCAACTTGGACCCATAAGTGCTCACTAACTTGGTTCCCTTGATGGCCTGGTGCAGAGTTGCCTTCCTGACTTGGACTGGTGGCTGACCCATGGACTGTAAGATGACAGAGAATTGAACTTCTGTTTTATCTAAACCACTGTGTTTGTGTGTTCTTTGTTACAGAAACTTAGCTTGTATTCTATATTATGCCTGTTCTCTTCTCTCTGTCCCATACTGGTTAAGGCATGGAAAAAAGATCCTTTACATTGATTTTGTGAAAATGCTACTAAAGCAGGATGTGATAGAAGTTGATTGAAGATTTGGGGATAACAGCACTAGTCACATTAGACACAGAACAGCTCTGCTGAGAGCCCAATACAGAATATTATATATCACTCTCTGTATGAAAGTATCCGAGTCATCCCTGCTGTTATGGACTGAACTGTGTCCCCCAAAGAAATATTGAAGTTTTAACCCCTGGTACCTATGAATGTGACCTTATTTGGAAATAGGATCTTTGCTGATGTAATCAAGTTAAGGTGAGGTCATTGGGGTGGGCCCTAATCGAACATTATTGGTGTTCTTATAGAAGAGGAAAGCACTATGTGGAGATTCAGACACACAAGGGGAACACCATGTGACCACCAAGGCAGGGATTGCAGTGTTGTAGCTGAAAGCCAGAGAACACCTATGATGGCCAAGGATCCTAGAAGTTGGAAAGAGGCAAGGAAATATTCTTCCCTACAGGTTTCAGAGCAAGCATAACCCTACCAAAACCTTGATTTTAGACTTCTAGCCTCCAGAACTGTGAGACAATAAATTGCTATTGTTTCAGGCCACCCAGTTTGTGATACTTTGCTATGACAGGCCTGGTAAACTAATACACAGCCACCAGAAGTGTCTCCCAGGCCAGCTGTTTTCTTCCTAATGTCCTTAAGCCTCTCATCAAGATGCCATTCCTGTCTCTCCCGAAAATATTCTGTCTTCCCAACTCCCCAGTGTTCTTCTATAACAAAGAGAAAACAGAGATTCCAGAATGCCATTTCAGTTTGCATAATTCTGAGGCAAAATTTCTAAAGTTTCATTTATATGAAGTTGCTAACAACAATAAAACAATACCAATTGTATGGTAGCTGTGATTAAGAAAATTTTTGGTTTTGCCAGAATATCCCCAAGCATACTTTGGCACATGCTTCTTTTTCTTTACTGGTGCCATTCCTACAATAATGCCAAAATTTCCAAGTTCAAAATAATATGTTTTCATACCCCAGTGAAGTAACCATATGTGTGTGTATATATATATATATGTGTGTGTGTGTGTGTGTGTGTGTATGAATATGATGTAGCCATATATATATGTGTGTGTATGTGCATATATACACACATATACACATATATATATATACAATAAAATATTTTATGTATGTGCTATATATAATATTATATACAGATATATTTTATTATATATATTTTACTGTGAAAAAAATCAATTATTTTCAAAACCTAATATTTGGTATGACTTTGGCTTCCTAAATAAATACACATTTCTTGAGCTGAATAAAGCTGAATTGGATTGAATTGAACCAAATTGAATCAAATTAAATTGTGGAACTATGCTTCACTTATTTGGTGAAGGTGAGCCATAGAATAGAATTAAAAACTTAACTTTTAAAAATATTCTGTTTGGGAGAATTCCCTGGTGGTTCAGTTGTTAGGACTCCATGCTTCCATATATTTTTTTTTTTTCTGTTTTTATCATGGACACACTGTTATTATTAAATGATCTGTTCATTGCTGTCCTGTCACTTTATCATTGTTCTATGTTAGAATCTTAGCAGCTAAAGATAAGTTTATTTTATTCCCTGGTGATGTCTTTTTTTAGCTACTGACATCAAAGTGATGCATATTATATAGTCTGCTCATCAGAATGAAAGTCAGAGTCCTTCTTGGATATTTTCTGACCTCCATTTTTGTGTAGTTGAGCTAAAGTTGCATAGCATCCCTGTGCTGTAAAGTGCTGATTATGTCAATGTCCTGTAACTTTTAAAACAAGTAAGACCAGAACATAGCAGACAGTTGTGGTACTAGAAATGGAATGCTCAGTTATGCAAAAAACAAGTAAATGATATTTTTTCTTCTCACTTCACATTCTGACAAAGCTGGAGACCAACAACGTTTCAGTTCCACTTCGATAGGCTTTGGATCTCTCTATTGTGTAAATAAATATATGTAAACAGGTGTATATATAAATTTAAATGTTGTTTACAATTCTCATCTCCCTCTTCCTATCTCTAATCATTCAAAATAATGTTTTCTTATTTATGAGAATATGACTTCCTTAGAGGAAAAATGCCACCAGACTCATTCATAGGCATAATTGTTTAGTAGAAAAAGTTTGTGGTTTGCCCCAATATACACTTTCCATTTGTCCCCTCCCCTTCCATGTGTCTACTCTTTTTTTTTTTTTGTGGTACGCGGGCCTCTCGCTGTTGTGGCCTCTCCCGTTGCGGAGCACAGGCTCCGGACGCGCAGGCTCAGCGGCCATGGCTCACGGGCCCAGCCGCTCCGTGGCATGTGGGATCCTCCCGGACCGGGGCACGAACCCGTGTCCCCTGCATCGGCAGGCGGACCCTCAACCACTGCACCACGAGGGAAGCCCCATGTGTCTACTCTTTTGATCAGCACCATCTTCATCACCTGTAGCCATTTATCACCCTCAACCTGGGTCTATAACTCTGCACATCCATGTCTTTCTGGACCCTTTCCTTCATCACTTCCACATTTCCATGAAGTTACTTATTTTCTGCTCCATTTTCTTAGGTCCCGAATTTTCTTATCCTTCACAAAATTCTCAAGAGAGTTTTCTACATGCACTTATTTTCTCTACGTCTCCCACTAACTCTCTAACATTTCCAGGATAACTTCTTACTGATCACTTCATTAGAATTGCTCTCATGGAGGCCATTGATGACCTCCATCGCCAAAATGTAAAAGATATTTTTCAGTTCTTCTGGGGGCTGACATCTCAGGCACACCCAAGATAATCCACTGTTCCCCTTTTCTTTAAACGATCCCTTCCCTTGGCTTTTATGACCCAACACTGCCCTGATTGAAATGTATCAGGATTCTTTTCTTCTTGTTCTCTCTACTCTCTCTGTGTGATCTTCCTACACTCATGCCTTCTGTTACATCTAAAATTATACATTCATACAATGAGATGCCCCATGACGGAGGGAACATGGTATAGCCAGAGACTGGTTGAGCAGAGGATGTTACGATTATAAAACCAACAGTAGTAATGAGGCTCTAGCACGCTGAGAAATAAGAATAAATTTTTTATGAAATGATGACAAATAGGAATAGCATCCAAGGTGGGTAAAGAGTAAGGAGATAAAGGAAGAGAAGGAGGGACGATTGGCAGAGCTGGCAGGAGCGGGAATAGTGAGGCAGGGGTTTATGTTGCCTTTTCCCTCTCTCTTGCTGTCTCACACACCTTGCCACCAATGAGCTCTAAAAAAGAGATGATAATTATAGACAAGGACCAGGAACAGGTAAGCTAGGTAAGTAGAGAACAGCGATAAGGAGCTAAAAGAGGGTGATACGATCTAGGATCTGCAAAAGAAAAGGAGGAAAAGGAACCAAAATCAATTTGTGGAAGCAGCATCTGCAATAGTAAAAGGGCATCTCTGCTGGAGTATCCAATTGTATGTGAGAAGTACATTGTGTGTTAATTAGGGTAATGCCAGCAGTTGGAACAAATGAATTCCAAAGTGTATAATGGCTCATGCACAAGAGAAGTTTGTTTCTCATTTATGTAAAGACCAAAACAAGTATTCCCATCTAAAGGACAGCCCCCTTCAAACAGGGACCCAGGCTTCTTTACATTTTGGCTCCTCCATCTTGAAAACATGGCTTCCAAGTTCGCTGTGCCCATCTGCCTCAAGCCAGCAGAAAACATAAGAGTGTGGAAACTCATGCCTGGGAAGATGTCATGGGCCAGGTGTGGAGGTGGAACACATTTCAGTGACCAAAATTCAGTTACATGGCCAGACCTAACCACAAAGAAGACTGGGAAATATAATCTGACCACATGCCCAGGAGGGAAAGGAAAACAGCTAATTGAACACCTAGTAAGTCTCTGACACATATTGTAAAATGAGAATGCGTGTGCTTCTAGAAAGAGTGCACTTTAAGTATAATGTGTTCATCAGCGGCCAGTGATTTATTTCCAACCCCCCCAAAATGGTCAGAAGAACCTAAGGGCAAGACGGGAATAAAGATGCAGACCTACTAGAGAATGGAGTTGAGGATACGGTGAGGGGGAAGGGTAAGCTGGTAAAAAGTGAGAGTAGCATGGACATACGTACACTACCAAACGTAAAATAGATAGCTAGTGGGAAGCAGCCACATAGCACAGGGAGATCAGCTCAGTGGTTTGTGACCACCTAGAGGGGTCGGATATGGAGGGTGGGAGGGAGGGAGACGCAAGAGGGAAGAGATATGGGGACATATGTATGTGTATAACTGATTCACTTTGTTATACAGCAGAAACTAACACACCATTGTAAAACAATTATACTCCAATAAAGATGTTAAAAAAAAAAAAAAGCAATGGCATGTTGAGATGCTGCCATGAAAATGGGTCCGTCGAGCCCATTTATATATTCTTGAAATTGAGGCACCCAACATAGTTCTGTCTTAAGTCCTAGTACAAAACAGCATGTCACGTTTGATATGTTCCCTGTTATCCATCACGCAGTATCATTGAGTATGCAGGGATATTTGGTAGCGTGCCTTTCTTTGTCTGTTTCCCAATTCCAAGTCCCCCCCAAAAGTCCTTTAACTTCTAAAACAATGGCTCTCCATCCCCAAGATTTTAGACTTCTTTGCACCTCAAAGCCACATCTGTCAAAGGATTAACTGAGAAACAAAGAAAGCACCAGGAATTCATTAGCTCTAGAAAGAAATTACCGGCCCCTTCTTCAATTGCAAATGCCATCATTCTCCTATGGTGATAGCAGATCATTTGAGACCCTTTCTCACTAACTGAGATGACAATAAAAACAAGTTAGCCCTGCTGGCTAATTTTCTCTTTTATGTGGATATTTGGCCATGAGGCATTAACCTTTCCCAGTAAACACGACATTTTGGAATTATATATGGTGAAAGCATACAGCAGTTGGTATGCGTTTATAACCAGTGGCATTCATATATTTTTAGATGAGCAATTGACTAGCATGCCCTGCACAGAGAAAGTGTTATTAGAGATATTAGTTGAGTGAATTAGGACTTAGAGTAGCATGGTGTATCTTTCACTGGCTGGGAAATAGATTTGGGGCATTTACTTGTATTATCGCTAAATGTAGTATAATTCATAAGCAAAGATCTTTGGTACTTTTTTGTATATATCAACTGCACTTACTAAAATAAAGCTGATCTTTCTCATATTAAAACATAGAAATAAGGAAAGGAATGAAATTCCAGAAATGAGGAGTTCAATGACAAAGAAAATCAATGCTTACACATGCTAAAAAAGACATCCTTGTCTTTTAATTATCTATTTCTTCATTCAATAAATCTTTCAAGGTCCTATAGAACCTTGTTAATCAAAGTGCAGTCTACAGGGCAGCAACAGGGGCAAACCTTACAGCTTGTTAAAAATGCACCATCTTAGGATCCAGCTCAGATTTCCTGAATCTGGCATCTAGTGGGTAGAAGCCAAGGGTACTGTGAGGCATCCTACAAGGCACAGGACAGTCCCCACAACAAAGAATTATACTGCCCAAAATGTTAATGGGACACTGGTGAGAAGCCAAACTTTAGCATGTATTAGAATGACATAGAAGGCTTGTTAACATGCAGATTGCTGGGCTCACTCCCAGAGTTTCTGATTATAGGTCGAGGGTGAGGTTTGAGAATTTTGTTTCTAGTAAAGCCCCTAGATAATTCTAGTGCTACTAGTCCTGAAGCCATACTTTAAAAGACACTGGTACAGAGTCATGGGAGATACTACTTGGTCCATGGGGGCCTTTTGCTTTAGCCTCCTCATGGCTCTGGAAACCCCTGGCAAGTTAGCTAGAACCTGAGGTGCCTTGATGGTTATAGGTTGACAAGAGAAGCTGCGGGTCGCTTGAGGGGCCGGGGG
>NW_006786195.1:481495-495268 GCF_000442215.2 Lipotes vexillifer
GCAGACAGGACTGAGTCAACAGAGAAAATACAGTGCCGTTGTCATTTACAGATGATACCAGATGGCAGCTAAATTCAGAGTCCAGACTGCCTGAAGGGCTTGCTAATTACAAGAGACTTCAGCTGCAGGAAACACCCTAATCACCCCGATGGCAGCTGGGCAGCCCCAGGGAAGGTACGATTGCCAGTAAAAATTTTTGTGTAAGCTAAAGTAGGACTGGAAGGGTAAAAATGACAAGTTCAATTTGGACCATATTTAACAGAGAAGAGAGGGAGAGGGAGAGGGAAGTATATTTATAATGGGGGTGGTAGGGAGTGAACAAGCGGGACAGTTCGACAGGAGTCAGCATGGAGGATGATGCACACAGCTGGAGCCCAGGCTGGGCCCCTGAGAGACCACCCCCTCACACATGTCCCAGGCATCCCTGTGCACCACACCCTGTAGGATGGCCAGGGCTGGTTCTACAACGAAGACTCGAAGGTGGAATTTGTGGTTCCGACTTACACCTGCTGGATGCCCTCTGCTTCTTGTTATTTCTTTCCAAAAAAATGCTATTGATTTCTCACCCTTTCGGGAGGAAGGAAGACATCTTCTGCTTTGTTTAATCAGCTAACTGCCTTTCTTTGGTTGGCAACGAGCACTGAGATAATTTTGTTCTACGGGCAGCATTTAGCAAAACCCCAGGATTGTGAATGAGGGAAAAGCAGCAGGGAGGGAACAACTACCCGAGCAGCTGTTTCTGGGCTACACCCCAACTCGGGGTTTGGGCCAACTTCATGATATTCTCCTCTGCTGGAAACTTTAACAAAATTTCCTTAAAGTGGGAGTAAATTGGAGAAATGCACCTAAAATAAAATTGTTTACAGTTTAATATAGTGGGATACAAGATGTTTAAATCGACTTTTTTTGAAATTTGATTTTACAACAGTAACAATAAAAAAGGAGGAATAGAATTCCAAGTGTATTCACATTTGAAAACCACTTCGGACTTTATTTTATGCCTCTCTCTTCTCCCCTGTAATTTTTCAAAGGGTGTACAGAGAGATGCAATCCATTTCTGGAGAGAAAACATCAATAAATAGTCCTTCTCAGTCTCTGGGCCCCTTTCAGTGCATGCCCAATACGGCACAGTCCCAACAGTACAGCTGGGGGGGCCCCTTTCCTGTCTCTGTCTCATTCTTCTTCCTCTCTGCAGTACTGCTAAGATTCTGATCACACCCTTCATCCCAGGAGGGTGGGGATAAAGTTCCTATGCAACCACCTTGCTCATAGGCTTCCATCTTTCAGAGTCTTCATAAACGTGACTCTACCAATCAAATTAAGCTTTCTCTTGTTAACATGGAGCGGTGAATTCATAGCTCATAGTTACGTTAAACCCTCCTTTCCTATAATCTTGAAGAGCAGTTTCTGGTCCAGGATGTGGAAGTCGCAACTCTGTCCTGACAACAAGGAAAAAGCTGAACAAACGGAAAAAAAACAACTCCTCTTGGATCCATAAAAGAAGTGAGGTCACAGCACAAACCGTTGGCCCCAAATTGGAGAGACTGACAAGGGATGACAGAGAATCACAATTTACTGGCACAGAAACCTCCCTGGGAACCAGAGCAGGGGTATCAGCATGAAGAGATGAGTAAAGGAGAAGGGAGAGACCCCAGTCTACCAGCCTTTTATTCAGCCATACACCCGCTTTGTACTTCCTGCCCACTTCCCCACCCCTACTGCAGATACGCTGAGTGTTTCACTGTGGCTACTAAAACTCTGAATTTATAATTTTGGGGTCGATATTAAAGGGCATTCTTTATGTGAAAATGGTACTTTGACCAGTGTTTTCCTTTGTAAGACATTCCTAAAAATATAGTCATTTCTTCTGCGGGAGCAAACTTTTTTCACTTAGAGACAAAAACTTGGTCCTCAACTGATGGGCAAAACAGCATCAAATTCTCCCATCAAGCCCTTACTGTAAAACTCCAGGAAGATCTCTATTCGGTGTGCAACGAATCCCCATGTTCATATGTTGTTTACCCTGAAAATCACACCATGGGTACCAGAAAAGCTTCCACCTCCTTTGTGGGCATGTGCACATTGTAGAGGTGTCCAGACAACTGGAAACTCAGCAAGTCCTGAATTGCAGCTGCTACCAAACTCAGGTTGCCTTGGAATTTCAATATTTTGTTAATAAAAACACAGAGCTCACAGTTATCCATAGGATTTAATTATAAACACATTACACACATATCAGTATAGCAAGCTTGAACTTAATTTTTAATAGACACAATGCAACTTTATGATAATTATAAAGAGAATTCAGGGTAACTTCTCTATGTTGCCACATGTCTAATGCCGTTAAGCAAAAGTATTGAGCTAAGATGCAACCAATAAAGCTTCAAATTTTAGGCTATGGTTATTTTGCAATTAAGAGATCTAAAAGTACGATCTTACCCTATCCCAAAGGTATGGATACATTTAAAATTCTCCATTCTCTTTATTAAACATGTTCACTTACCTGCAGTAGGTTTCCTGAGTCCTGGCTCTGGAGCTTACATATTTAAATGTTGTATTATGAATTCATCTCTGTATATTTCCTTTGTCTCCCTAACTAACTCCTTCATACAGTCTCCCTCTAATTAGGGGGAAGAACTCATAAAGTTATGCTTAGTTCGAGAACCACATGGAAGGCAGGATAGTGACTCAGAAGAAGCAAAAGGAAGTCATTAATGGTGCCCAGCCAAGTTTAGAGTTCTGAGAATTTATAGTACTTAAATAATGTTCAAGCACATGGGAACATTTCTTTAGAATAAGACGCATAAATCATTTTGTAGCAGCTCAAAAAGTTTTGTTCTAGTCATCCCCTTGAAATAGAAAAATTTTACGAGACTAATAGGCATAAAGTATTTCTGTGAAAGAGAAACTTGCTTTAGAAACTAAGAAGGAAGAGGGAGGCTTTACTAGAAGCACTGATGTCTCAGTATTAACCACTAACCATTTGAAAGTATTTAAGAATTCTTAACAGTAGCTTGGTACATAACAGAGATGAAAAATACTTTCATAAGGCAAAGTGAGATAAAACAGTGGCTGGGTATGGTAATTTTCCCCAGAGGCTTAATTTTCTTACTTTTGTGAATCCAAATCTGTATTGTAGACCATATCCCTGGGTGTATTTGATGTTTCAATCTTTATGGCTAAGGATAATTGACTTTTAAAAGAAAGGAATAATTTTGACCTTGCACCTACATATGCACATTCACAATTTTGTAGCAAAAATGAGAAGTTTTACCAGAAGTCCATGTATTGCCCATTAAAATGGTAAGGGGAAAAGATAAGAGAGGAAAATGTGTTTTAAATTCAAATCATCCAATAGTGATTCTACCTGGCTTTTGCCTAATATTTCCCTGTAGTCCCTCAAAGGCTTCCTCTAAACTTCCTTCTCTTCCACCAGGAAGATATGTCAGCTTCCTTCCTTCCTCTCTTGGTTTCTCTTAAAAACTGCTTTTTTTTTTTTTTTCCCATCTAATGGCACTTTCGTTTTCTTTAATTGAAGTATAATTGCTGTACAATATCATATGTTACAGGTGTACAATATAGTGATTCACAATTTTTAAGGTTATACTCCATTTATAGTTATTATAAAATAGTGGCTATATTCCCCATGTTGTACAGTATATCCTAGTAGCGTATTTCATACCTAATAGCTGTACCTCTCGCTCCCCTACCCCTATCTTGCCCCTCTTCCCTCTCTTCTCCCCACTGGTAACCACAAGTTGGTTCTCTATATCTGTAAGTATGCTTCTCTTTTTATTATATTTACTAGTTTGTTGTATTTTTTAGAGTCCATATATAAGTGATAGCATACAGTATTTTCTTCCTCTGTCTGACTAATTTCATTCAGCATAATACCCTCCAAGTCCATCCATGTTGTTTCAAGTGGCAAAATTTCATTCTCTTTTTATGGCTGAGTAGCATTCCACTGTGTGTGTGTGTGTGTGTGTGTGTATCACATCTCTTCATCCATTCATTTGTTGATGGACACTTAGGTTGCTTCCATATCTTGTCAATTATAAATAATGCTGCTATGAACATTGGGGTGCATATATCTTTTCAAATTAGTGGGGGGTTTTTTTTGGGTATATGCCCAGGAGTGGAATTGCTGGGTCATATGGTAGTTCGAGTTTTAGTTTTCCAAGGACTCTCCACACTGTTCTCCATAGTAGCTGAACCAATTTACATTCCCACCAGCAGTGCAAGAGTGTTCCCTTTTCTCCACACCCTCTCCAGCATTTATTATTTGTGTTCTTTTTGATGACAGCCACTCTGACAGGTGTGAGGTGATATTTCACTGTGGTTTTGCTTTGCATTTCCGTGATTATTAGCAATGCTTTCTTCTTTGACATTTTGCCTCAAGCCCTGGGTAACATGTAATTTTCATTGACATAGAGAAGGGGCACCAAAAAGAGAGCAGATAGAAAAGGCAGGACCACCTGAATGTGTTTCTCTGAAGAGTGCTGGCCTTAAAGGTTCAAGCCAATGCTGTCTGAGCGCTATGTGCTAAGCACTCTTCCAGGTGTTTTGTATCGATTCACTTAGCACTCATGAACCTCGAGGAGGTGGGTACTTGTTATTCCTATTTTACAGATGAGGAAACTGAGACCCAGAGAGGTTAAATGATGCTTATTAACTAAGGTGCTGTGCCTAGAGATATCTGGAAGTCAGTGATTCCTGAAACTGACTTCCACAGTTTCATTTTACTTTTTTCTTTAACTGAGGGAAGAAAAAGAAGAAGAACAAAAAAAAAAAGAATGAGAATTCAAGCATGTAAATGACTAAAAGGAGATACAGCAAACAAATCTCACACCCCTAAACCACGACAAGAGGGTCTCACACAGTGTAAGAACATCTACCAATGAAACAAAACAGACGATTTTTATCAGCATTTGTTTTTCTTCAGGATGTAGTTCAAACAAATTACCTAGTTCCTGAGCTACGGGGTCAGTTTCCACATCTATAAAATGAGTATACCAGTAACTAATTCCTGCCTGGTCTACCTTCTGGAGTTGCTGAGAATCATGTGAGATGAAGTGTGTAGAGATCTGTCATCACAATGTGGTATAAGTTCCTCTTCCACATTATAAAACATTTCCCCTAGGAAGTTTCAGATTCAGTGTTGATGCAGGGGACTGCCTAGATAAGATTCCCTAATTGTGATAGTGATAGCAAATAATTGTGGAGTACTTCCCATGTACCAGACACATCATTGTGTATTAATTTATTTAATTCCCCAATAATCTTATGAGGTAGGTACGATTATCATCCCCACATTACACATGGGAAAATGAAGGCATGGATAGGTTACTCTGCCCAAGGTCACATTGCTAAGAAGAAATAGGGCACAGTTCCTCCCCCAAGCATTTAGAGTCTCCACCTAATAGAGATTTCAAGAAGTCCTTAGTACTTGGTAAATTTTTAAATGATAAAATCTCTTACAAACTAGATTATAAATGAGGATAAGATGGAAGCCTAATAAATGAGAAACTAAGCTTTTAAGAGTCAGGTACCATTCTATAGGCATTTGTTGAATACCTACTTACTGTCAGGAATATAATCATGTGTTCCTGACCTTGAGAAGTTTAAAGTCTAGTAAGAATGATAGGCTGTTAAATAAATCATATCAATAATATATGACAATATTGTATGTAAGTAAAAAGAATTATACACAGGATGCTTATGGAACACATAAGAAATGGGAGCTCATAAATTAATTCTTAAAGGAATTAGGAATTAGCTTGATTAACTACGAGAAAGTTTTAGATGAAACTATGTAAAATCATTTGCTGTGTAATTTTGAGTTTGATATATTGGGGGGAAAGATGGGGAAGGAAGGGGGAGAGAGAGAGGGAGAAAAGGAGGAGGAAGAGGAAGGAGGAAGAAGTGAAACGAGGAGGAAGAGAAATAAGAGGAGGAGGAGTCTTTCAACATTAATTATATTAACGGTGATTTTTTCATAAATGACTTTTATTGAGTTGAGTAACTTTCCTTCCTTTACCAGTTGTTTTTTTTTTTAAAGAAATGTGTTTTTTAATTTTTTAAATTTTTATTATCGTTCTTTTAAATAGCACAGCACCTGACATTTTTTTTTATTAATTAATTTATTTATGGCTGTGTTGGGTCTTTGTTTCTGTGCGAGGGCTTTCTCTAGTTGTGGCGAGCGGGGGCCACTCTTCATCGCGGTGCGCGGGCCTCTCACTATCGCCGCCTCTCCTGTTGCGGAGCACAAGCTCCAGACGCGCAGGCTCAGTAGTTGTGGCTCACGGGCCCAGTTGCTCCGCGGCATGTGGGATCTTCCCAGACCAGGGCTCAAACCCGCGTCCCCTGCATTGACAGGCAGATTCCCAACCACTGCGCCACCAGGGAAGCCCCACCTTTACTAGTTTTTAAGTGCTTTTATCATTAAAGGGTGATGGATTTTGTCACATACTTTTTTTGCATCTATTCAGATAATCTTGTGATTTTTTTTGTTCCTTATTCTATAAACATGGTATATTACATTGATGTTCATATGTTGGACCAGTCTTGCATTCCTGGGATAAATCTCACTTGTCATGGTGCATAATCCTTTTTGTATGTTGCTGGACTCAGTTTAATAGAATTTTGTTGAGGCTTTTCACATCTACATTTGCAAATGCACACTGGTCTGGAGTTTACTTTTCTTTTGATATAACTGTCCAGTTTGGGTATTAGGCTAATGCTGACTTCAGAAAATAATTTAGGAAGTGTTGCCTCCTTTTCCTTGGAAGAATTTGTGATGGATGGGGTTAATTCTTCTTTAAACTTTTGGTAGAATTCATTAGTGAAATTAGCTTTTCTTTCTTTCTTTCTTTGATTATTAATTCAGTCTCTTTACTTGTTATAAGTCTACTCAGATTTTCTATTTCTTCTTGAATCAGTTTCAGCAGTTTATGTCTTTCTAAGCATTTGTCTGTTTCATCTAGGTCACATAATTTGTTGACATATAACTGTTCATAATATTCCCTTATAGTTCATTTATTTCTGTAAGGTCAATAATAATGCCTCTCCTTTCATTCATAATGTTAATCATTTGAGTCATCTATATTTTATTCTTGTTTTTTTTTCTTGGTTGGTCACATTTATTGTTTTTTTTAAATAACTAAGTCCTAGTTTTATTGATTTTTCTATTCTCTATTTCAATTATTTTCTTCCTTCTGCTTGTTTGAGTTCTGTTTCTTCTTATTTTTCTGATTTCATTAGATGGAAAGTTAGGTTATTAATTTAACATCTTTCTTTTTTTAAAAATATAGATGTATACAGCTATTAATTTCTCTCTAGGCATTGTTTCTGCTACATTATATCTTTTGGTGTGTTGTATTTTTGTTTTCATTCATCATGTTTTCTAATTTCTCCCGTGATTTATTCTCTGAACCACTAGGATGTTTAATTTCCACATATTAGTGAATTACCCAAATTTATTTCTGTTATTGATGTCTAATTTCATTCCCTTGTGGTTGGATAACATATTTTGTATGATTTCAATAATTTTATATTTATTGCATCTGGTTTTATAGCTTAGCATATGGTCTATCCTGAGAGAATGTTCCATGGGCATGAGATATTTTCTTAGTGTTTGTGCTGAGGCTTACTATTGACATCTTAATTTATAACAATCTTTTCTGGATTAATAACAACTTAATTTCAATGATACATGAATACTTTGCTCCTATATAGCTCCATTCCTTCCCCCCACCTTTGTGCTATTAGTGTCACACAACTACACCTTTATACATCATGTGTACAACACTCTTTTATAATTACTCCTTTATGCTATTTTCCTTTAAATCAGGTAGGAGAAGGAAAGTTTTTTAAGCAAGACATACATTTAAATTGTCCTTTATATTTACTTATACAATTACAGATTTATCAATGCTCCTTATTTCTTCATTTGAATTCGAGTTACTGTCTAGTGTCTTTTCATATCAACCTGAATTATTTCCTTTGGTATTATTTATAGGGCAGGTCTGTTAACAACCAATTCCCTCTGTTTTTGTTTACATGGGAATGAATATCTTAATTTTTCCTTCTTTTTTGAAGGATCATTTTGCAGGATATACAGAATTATTAGTTGACAGTATTTTTTTCAGTAGTTTTAATATGTCATTGACTGCCTTGTGGCTTTCATAGTTTGCAATGAGAAATTATTTCTTCATCTTATCAAGGATGACTTATACATAATAAGACACATTCTTCTTGCTGCTTTCATTTCTCTCTTTGATAGTGTGATTTTTTTTAATTAAAAAAATTTTTTTGGCTGCGTTGGGTCTTTGTTGCTGTGTGCAGGCTTTCTCTAGTTGGGGTAAGCGGGGGCTACTCTTTGTTGTGGTGCGCGGGCTTCTCATTGTGATGGCTTCTCTTGTTGAGGAGCACAGGCTCTAGGCACGCAGGCTTCAGTAGTTGTGGCCTGCAGGCTCAGTAGTTGTGGCTCGCGGGCTCTAGAGCACGGGCTCAGAGTTGTGGTGCATGGGCCTAGCTGCTCTGTGGCATGTGGGATCTTCCCAGACCAGGGCTCGAACCTGTGTCCCCTGCACTGGCAGGCGGATTCTTAACCACTGTGCCACCAGGGAAGCCCTGATGGTGTGATTATAATGTATGTAGGTGTATGCATTTCTACACGTTTATTCTACTTGGGGTTAATTTAGCTTCTTGCATGTGTAGATTAGTATTTTTCATAAAATTTGAGAACTATTTGGCCATTATTTTCTCAAAGATTCTTTTTGCTGCTTTCTCTCTCTTTTCTGGGACTCTCATTATGTATATTTTGATACACTTTATGGTTTTCCACAGGTCTCTGAGATCTGTTTATTTTTATAAACTAATAGATTTTCTTTATTTAGAGTAGTTTTAGGTTTACAGAAAATTGAGTAGAAAGCATAAAGACTTTCCATATATCTGTTCATCTTGGCTTCCCACACACAGTTTCCCCTACTAGTAACATCTTGAATTAGTGTGGTACATTTGTTACAACTGATAAGCCGATATTGATACATTATTATTAACTAAAGCTTACATTAGAGTTCATTCTTTGAACTGAGCATTTTAGGGTTTTAGCAAATGTACAGTGATATGTATCTAGCATTACAGTATCATACAGAATAGTTTCATCTCCCTATTCATCCTCCCTCCTTCTCCCTAGACCACTGGTAACCAATGATTCTTTTACTGTCTCCATAGTTTTGCCTTTTCCAGAGAGTCATAGTTGGAATCACATAGTACATATTACGTAGCATTTTCAGATTGCCCTTTTTCACTTACCAGGGTACATTTAAGATTCCTCCGTGTCTTTTGTGGCTCGATAGCTCATTTCTTTTTTTTTTTATTTTTGTGGTACGCGGGCCTCTCACTGCTGTGGCCTCTCCCGTTGCGGAGCACAGGCTCCGGACGCGCAGGCTCAGCGGCCATGGCTCACGGGCCCAGCCGCTCCGCGGCATGTGGGATCTTCCCGGACCGGGGCACAAACCCGCATCCCCTGCATCGGCAGGTGGACTCTCAACCACTGTGCCACCAGGGAAGCCCTCATTTCTTTTTATTATTGAATGATATTCCATTGTATGGATATACCACTGCTTATTTATCTATCACCTACTGAAGGACATCCTGGTTGCCTCCAAGTTTTTGACAATTATGAATAAAGCTAGTATAAATATTAGTGTGCATTTTTTTTTAACGTGGATGTAGTTTTCAATTTATTTGGATAAATGCCAAGGAGCACCATTGTTGAATTACATGATAACAGTTTATTTAGTTTTGTAAGAAACTTCCAAATTGTCTTATCATTTTGCACTTTCCTCAGCAATGAATGAGAGTTCCTGTTGCTCCACATCTTCACCAGCGTTTGGTTTTGTGAGTGTTTTGGGGTCATAGCCATTCGTATAGGTATGTAGTGATATCTCATTGTGTTCATTTGCAATCCCTTAATGACATATGAATTTGAGAATCCTCTCATATGTGCACTCACCATCTGTATCTCTTCCTTGATGAGGAATCTGTTCAGATTCTTTGCCCATTACTTAATTGGGTCATTTGTTATAATTATTGAATTTGAAGTGTTTTTTTGTATATTTTGGATACCCGTCCTTTATCATATGTGAATTTTGAAAAGTTTTTCTCAGTCTGTGACTTACCTTTTTATTCTCTTAATGGCATCCCTTTGTAAAAAATTTATTTATTTATTTATTTATTTATTTGGCTGCGCCAGGTGTTAGTTGCGGCACATGGTATCTTTAGTTGCAGCACGTGGCATCTAGTTCCCTGACCAGCAATTGAACCCGGGCCACCTGCATTGTGAGCACAGAGTCCTAACCACTGGACCAGGGAAGTCCCAATGGCATCCTTCATAGAGCAAAAATTTTTAATTTTAATGAAGTCCAACTTCAAAAAAAACAACTTACCATTTTTTTTTCTTTCATGAATCATGTTTTTGGTGTTGTATCTAAAAGTCCATTTCCAAGTTCAGGGACACCTAGATTTTCTTTTTTTTTCTTTTTTTTTCTTTTTTTTGTGGTACGCGGGCCTCTCACTGTTGTGACCTCTTCCGTTGTGGACCACAGGCTCCGGACGTGCAGGCTCAGCGGCCATGGCTCACGGGCCCAGCCGTTCCGCGGCATGTGGGATCTTCCCGGACCGGGGCACGAACCCGTATCCCCAGCATCGGCAGGAGGACTCTCAACCACTGCGCCACCAGGGAAGCCCTAGATTTTCTTTTATGTCATCTTCTAGTTTTATAATTTTGCCTTTTACATTTAGATCCGTGGGTTGTCTCTCCATTCATTTAGATCATCTTGGATTTCTTTCTTCGGAGTTTTATAGTTTTCCTCATATAGCTCTTTTACATGTTTTGTTAGATTTGTATCCAAGTGCTTCTCTCTTTTTTGTGTGTGCTAATATAAATGATATTATGTTTTTTAATTTCAAATTCCAAATGTTCATTGCTGGTATATAAGAAAGCAATTGATTTTTATATATTAATCTCCTCTCCTGCAACCTTGCTGTAATTGCTTATTAGTTCCAGGAGGTTTTTTCATTAATTATGTGACATTTTCTACATAGGCAATTATGTCATCTGCAAACAAAGTTTTGTTTCTTCTTTCCCAGTCTATATACCTTTTATTTCCTTTGCTTATCTTACTGCATTAGCTAGAACTTCCAGTACAATGTTAAATGGGAGTAGTGAGAGGGGACATCATTACCTTTTTCCCAGTCTTAAGAGAGAAAGCATTTATCTTGCCACCACTGAGTCTGGTGTTATCCATAAACTTTTTGTAGATGTTCTTTATCAAGCTGTTTATTTTTTCATTGTTCTTTTTTATTTCTATTCCTTAAGCCAGATAATCTCAATTGACCAGACTATCTTCAAGTTCTCTGATTCCTTTTTCTGCCAGGTCAATTCTGCTATTGAACCTCTTTAGTAAATTGTACTTTTCAACTCCAAATTTCTTCTTTATAGTTTATATCTCTTTATTGATAGTCTCCACTTGGTTAGAAAATCTTGCTCAGAATTTCTTTTAGTTCTTTAGACATTATTTTCTTTTGTTCTTTGAACATATTTATAATAACTGATTTAAACTGTCTAGTAAGTTTGACATCTGGCTTTAGGAATTGTTTCTATTGATTGCCTTTTTTCCCTGTGTGTGGCTCATACCTTCCGGTTTCTCCAGATGTCTCATAATTTTCTGTTGAAAATTGGACATTGTAATTAATATACTGTGGCAACTCTAGAAATAAGATTTCCTCTCTTTCCCAGGGTTTGTTGTTCTTGCTGTTTGTTGTCACTATTGTTGCTGCTGCTTTGTTGTTTAGTGACCTTCCCAAGCTAATTCTCTTAAATTTCTTTTCTTTGACATGTGTGGCCACTGAAGACTGTGGTCTGTTAGCTTAGTGGTCAGCTAATATTTGGATAGAAATCTTCTTAAATACCTTGATCCATAAGTTTCACAGCATTTGCTAATGTGTTTTGTATGAGTATTAGAGCACATGTTTAACATGCCCTAATCTTTCATTTATATTTGTGCTAAGCTTCAAGGTCAGCCAGAGGTGAAAGATGGTGATGTCTTGGGTTTTTCTTGGGCACGTGCACAGCCCTGTACTTGTACATGATCTTTTAGCACTGCAGGATTATATCAGAGCATTTCAAAGTCCCCTTTGGATATTTCACACCCAGATTCTGCCTTAAAGTCTTTTGGTCTACCTCTTGTTTGCCCACAATATTATTTCTGCCTCAAGTGCAATACTAAATGATAGCCATTGATTGTTTTCAACAGTTGCCCCATAGTGAGTGAGTTTTGAGTCAAGTCAAATAAAGATGAGCATTGCAAGTAGGAAATTCCAGGGAAATGCCAGACGGGTCAAATGACAGTTATCTAGGAATGGGCCTTTGAAGGAAGCTCCAAACCTAGTCCATCCCCTCCAGTGGCTCCTAATCTGTTGTTTTTCACAGGTACATTAGTTGTGAGGATACTGGTTTTCATAAGTACTGCAGAGCTGGGTAGAGGGTGTGGGAATATGACACATTTAAATACCAAAAACGTCACTGTTCTTACTGATACTCGGTCATTCTTCTTGAATAAATGCTCTTCATACTGTTGCAAATTTTTGGTTAATTTTCAGAGTTCTGAAAAAGTTGATCTTGAGAGTTCTGCCAGAGTCCTCATTGCTTTTACAGAGGAGTGGTTTCCAGAGGTCCTTTGTCACAATTTAAAAAAATGCTTTTGCTACCACTGATTCTTACAGTCCAATAGCAGTAGCTTTATTGCCCCAGTAGTGTGGGATAAAAGAGTATGTCCCTGAGAAATATGCGATAGAAACCCCGGAAGTGTAGAAAAGGTATGGAATTGGGTCAAGGCACCCAGTGATCCAGGACTGCTTAATCCATGGAAAGGCAACTACTCTCCATGTACTTGCTCATCTCTGTTTTGTGCATTTACTCTTAGTTTCTAATATAAGTTTATTGTTAAGAATTGTGATCTTATCTCTGCTGAATTAACCAGGAAAGATATTTTCCGCATTCCAGTCAGGTGATCATCAGCCCACAGTTGACTGTGGTGACAGTCAATTCCAGAAAATTCCAGAAGCGAGGATGGACAGATGTGCTACGAACACCCAGGGAGGGCAGACAGGGCAAGCTTGGGGAGTTAGTTCCTTCCTGTGCTGGCTTGTCCTTCATGTTATAATGAGAGAAATAATCTGTACCATTCCTAGAAATAAGCACTGAAATTTTTTTCACAGTAGATATAAACTTTGATTCTATAAGAGTAATTTTCCTTTTTTTTTTTTTTTTTTTTTTTTACAGAATTTGAAATAAAAACAGTATGGGAGGAGTTCTGTTTTAAAGTTACCTATTCTACATAAAATTAAAAAATTTTCACAATGAACATGGACTTCTTGAAGAATTTGCACACAAGAAAATAAAAATAACAGTATAAGACAGTACAGAAAATTAAGGGTAATATAAGGCCAGAGGTCAGAAAGTTTTTTTTTTTTTTTTTTTTTTTTACAGAATTTGAAATAAAAACAGTATGGGAGGAGTTCTGTTTTAAAGTTACCTATTCTACATAAAATTAAAAAATTTTCACAATGAACATGGACTTCTTGAAGAATTTGCACACAAGAAAATAAAAATAACAGTATAAGACAGTACAGAAAATTAAGGGTAATATAAGGCCAGAGGTCAGAAAGTTCTTTTTTTTTTTTTTTTTTTTTTTTTTTTTTTTTTTT
>NW_006786195.1:495278-507528 GCF_000442215.2 Lipotes vexillifer
CTGCTGTGGCCTCTCCCGTTGCGGAGCACAGGCTCCGGACGCGCAGGCTCAGCGGCCATGGCTCACGGGCCCAGCCGCTCCGCGGCATGTGGGATCTTCCCGGACCGGGACACGAACCCGTATCCCCTGCATCGGCAGGCAGACTCTCAACCACTGCGCCAACAGGGAAGCCCCAGAAAGTTCTTTTTAATCTGTTTATTACTCATCTTATATAGGGACCATCTTTGCTGGGCACTTTGGATAGAAAGTTGAAAATGCCACAGTTTGTGTTTCAGGAACTCACAGCTTAGCAGGGAAGAAAAATGTATAAATAAATATAATACATCATGAACAGTGCTGATTGCAGAAGTCTAGGGCAACGCAGAGAAGGAGGTAGGAAGTGCTCAGCTTGTGGGCTTAGGGAGAACATCTCACAGAGACACACTTCTCTTTTCTGTCTGGCAGTCATTTCTCCACGTGAATCTGCCTCTGGCACACAGGGCAGGATTTCAGTCAAGTTAGGTACGGTGTCTGGTTGGACCTCATCGCTTTAAAAGCCCTCCTCAAGGTCTCTATGGCATTTCCCATTCAAGGAGGAAATTGGTATTACAAGAGTTCAGAGGAAAGTAGGATATCCACTTACTATATCATCACCATCTTATTTGTGCTGTTTCTGAGCTGTCCTGGTCGTGTCATCTCCAGAAATGTCAGGATAACTGGCCATGCACGTTCTTTTGAGAGGAAGAGCAGAAAGGAAAGAAGATATACAAAGGAGCATGCCCACCCCTACTCCCACCTTGAATTTCCCTTCCTCTACACCAGCTGTCAGTTTTCCAAAATAAAACATTAGGACATTTGGGAACGTGAGTATTACAGTAATCATTTCTTTACTTTGACCCCATCTTGACATGGTTTTCTCTCTTGGCCTTTGGAAAATATTTTGAAAATGATGTGAGCATAACATGTTTTTTTAAGTATTGAGTCATAAGATTATTTCATTCATTTTAATATCTTTGTTTGGAGAACTCTAGTTGATGCACACTGCAGGAATCTGCAGAATTGCAGCCCACTTAAGCCTGTGTAAAGTTTGCCTTTTATTCTTTTTTTTTCCCTTTTTTTTTTTTTTTTTTTTGCGGCACGCGGGCCTCTCACTGTTGTGGCCTCTCCCGTTGCGGAGCACAGGCTCCGGACGCGCAGGCTCAGCGGCCATGGCTCACGGGCCCAGCCGCTCCGCGGCACGTGGGATCTTCCCGGACCGGGGCACGAACCCGCATCCCCTGCATCGGCAGGCGGATTCTCAACCACTGCGCCACCAGGGAAGCCCTGCCTTTTATTCTTGAACCTCATAATCCCCTCAAGATGTTAACATATTTTACACATTGTGTCTTTATCCCATCGTCATGCTACCATTCCCTTGTTTGGTGTGAAGGAGTAACATGCTAAAAGGAATTGTAAATTGGCCTAAATTTACCTAAAAGGTGAGGTCCATTCTAGCCCTGAGAGTGAGTGGCACAGTGTACAAAAGGAACAGATACCTGGTTTACAGCATAGGGCTCTTTCTCAGGGTCACAGAGACAACATTAGTAAAGGAATCATGATTTTCTCCTGTCACTACAGAATTTGTTAAGAATATCCTCTTTCCTCCAGGAGTAGTAAAGATGGGAGAGAATACCAGGCTAGAGGCTTGTATTTTCCATTCCACTCTCAGTGGAGAGTTTAAGGTTACAACCTGATGAATTGGGATAAGTTGAAAGTGGTGTGGAGTTCCCAGGTGGGGAGCTGGGGAGAGAAAAACAGCGGAAACTTGCCTTGGCCAGAGTGTGGAAGGGTAGAAGTGGCAGAAGCAAGCCAAGCTCAACAGGCACACAAAGGGGTTGGGAGCAATGTGAGGGAAACCAGAAAAACAGATCCAGGAGAGACATGCGTAGATCTTTAGATGGCTGAGGCATGTAAGTCTTCAGTGGTTGTTTTCCCAAGCCTCTCATGTATAATGGTTAAGTGTCCCATGGCCCAGGACAATCAGCTATGCCTGTGAGGAAAGGTCAGTCTCCTGACCTTGATGTCAATGCAGTTCCCATCAACAGAGCACCTCATATTTCCTTCTTGAAGTCTTTACTTCAGAAAAGTAGTCATCTTTCCTATATTTCTCTTAGAAGAATGGATTACTGGGTTTTCCCCGCCAGAGCTACAGAAAATGATTCTGGCTAAGGTACATAAAATGTATTTATTGGGAGAATTTCATGAAACTCACAGACTCAAAGGGAGGTTGGTCAACAAGGCTCTAAAAATACCAGAAACCAGGAAAGGTTCAGATGCCTTGTTAGCATGAATTAAATGACAGTACCTTTAGGTCTCCACCGTGGGAAAGAATGTGTTCCAACTGCTTTTGTTCTGTTTAGTTTCTCTGTCTTTGCCTCATCCCACTGAGAGTTTGGAGTCCTGGGAGAGAGAATGTGGGCAGCATCAACTGAATGGTGATGCCCATCCCTGCCTGGGGAAGACAGGTGACTTTTTCAGGTAACCCCACCTCACCCACACACAACAGGAAGGAATTCACCCCCTAATGGAATTCATTACTAAAATAAGAAGGAATAGAAGCTGACAGACAAAATATTCACAACAAGAGTCATGGCAACACACTCTCCAGTTTGTTGAATTAAATAGAATTACTTTTCGAACAGTAGGAGAAATTTTTTGGTAAGAGTCGGGCTTAAATAAGAGCAGTGGATAGTCGAAAATGTAGTACTGAATCTTATGGTTGCCAAAGGGGAAACGTGGAGGGGGAGAGATAAACTGGGCGCTTGGGGTTGACGGATACACACTGCTATATATGAAATAGATGATCAACGGGAACCTTCCGTATAGAACAGGGAAGAACTCTACACAATATTCTGTAATGACCTATATGGGAAAAGAATCAGAAAAAGAATGGATATATGTATATGTATGAATGAATCATTAGGCTGTGCACCTGAAACTAATATAACATTGTAAATCATCTATACTCTAATATAAAATAAAATTTTTAAAAATGTAGTACTGAAAACCAGGACCAACAAAGTTAAGGAAAGATAAGAATTAAATGTCAGGTTAAGTGAATTAGCCTGGAAACCCAAGGCAATGGCTCAGGCCAATCAGTGAAGACACAATCTATGACAAAATAAGGTGAAAGAATGGAATAACATGTAGAACACTCTATGTTCATGACCAACTCTGGGGCACCCACTGAAGAAAAGTGATATTGCCTAAGAAAGGTGGTCTTCTGGATGAAGGGAAAGTTTGAGTTGAAATAAAAGCAAATCCATATAAATAAATAAATAAATAAATAAATAAATAAATAAAAAGGGTAACTCTTTTCTTACAATAGTATTCCAATTAATAAAAATAAAAGAATAATGGGGACTTCCCTGGTGGTCCAGTGGCTAAGACTTCTCCTTCCAATACAGCAGGTGCCAGTTCCATCCCTGGTTGGGGAGATAAGATCCCACATGCCTTGGGGCCAAAAAACCAAAACATAAAACAGAAGCAATACTGTAACAAACTCAATAAAGACTTTAAAAATGGTCCACATCAAAAAATCTTTAATAAATAAATAAAGGACATAGAAAAACCACCATTTGTCCAAAACCATGGACAAATCACGGTTGCAGGTAAGAATCGTCTTTGGATGTTAAAATTAGATGGCAAAAATATGATGATGTAGTATCTCAAATTATCTTCCCGCAAGGTACGTATTAATTACAGAGGGAAAATTGTAACTTTACAGTGGAGAACCTTGGCAGATGCCACCTTAACTAAGTGATTGAAGTTAACATCACCACTAATAAGACATATCAAAATCATGTATCTTCTGGTGTGATACACTGGAAAGGGCACAGCATCACTATTGTGATATTCTTGCCCATAATGCAGAACTTCAATTCTACTCAGATTCTACAAAATAACTAGCCAGTAACCTTCAAATTTGTAAGGTTCTTTAGACAAAGAAAAAGAGTTATTGAAGTCACCATATTGAAGTCAAAGGAGACATGCCATCTAAATGCAATGTGAGATCCTGGGTTGGATTCTGAAACAGAAAAAGAGATACCAGTGGGACAATTGGCAAATTTCAAAAAAGGTATGCCAATTAGTTAATGGTATTGTATCAATTTATTTGTATTCATTGTATCAAATTTATTTATTTTACTGGTTTGGATAGCTGCACTCTAATTTTATAAGATGTTAACATTTTGGGGAGGTATATGAAAACCCACAAGTATTATTTTTACAACTTTATGTCTAAAATATTTCAAAATAAAAAGTTTAAAAATATTTAGAATAGAAAGAAAAGAAGAGAGAGGGGAGAGTGCTGTTGCTTCTCTAAGTGATACTGCCAACATCACTGCTATCCAGATCTGGGTGCCTTAAGTGACCCCACCAAGCTCCATTCACAGCTACACCTGCTGTTATGGACTGGATGTCTATTTCTCCCAAAATTCATGAGCTGAAATCCTTACCTCCAAAGTGATGGTATTAGGAGGTGGGGCCTTTGGGAGGTGAATTAGGTCATGAGGGTGGAGCCCTCATGAATGAGATTAACGCCCTTATAAAAAAGACATCAAGGGGGCCTCCCTGGTGGCACAGTGGTTGAGAGTCCATCTGCCGATGCAGGGAATACGGGTTTGTGCCCCAGTCCGGGAGGATCCCACATGCTGCAGAGCGGCTGGGCCCGTGAGCCATGGCCGCTGAGCCTGCGCGTCCGGAGCCTGTGCTCCGCAACGGGAGAGGCCACAATAGTGAGAGGCCCACGTACAGCAAAAAAGACATCAGAGAACTCTCACCTGTTCCACCATCTGAGCACACAGAAGATAGCTGTCTATGAACCAGGAAACAGGCCCTCACCAGACACCAAATCTGCAGGCACCTTAATCTTAGACTTCTCAGCCTCCAGAACTATGAGAAATAAATTGTTGTTTAAGCCACCCAGTCTATGGTATTTTTGATACAGCAGCCCTGAACAGTGTAAGACACCTACTAAGACAAACAACCATTCATTCTATGCCTCAGTTTCTAATTGAAACAGCAATTAGCCAAAGAAATGGTATTTTCAAATAAATAAATTTATTTATTTATTTATTCTATTCTATTCTGTTCTATTCTATTCTATTCTTATTTCCTGAATTAATGCTCAATTCTAATCTTCCTACATATGCAGAATTAAAGTATGTAAACATGTGGTGTGCAAAATGAATTTCTGCATATGAAACCAAGTCTGTTTTAATTGATTTCCATTGTATGTAATGTACATGTCCCTATAGAACAAAATTTAGCCTTCAAATGATATGCACAATTGGAGGAAGCTTTGATCAACCTCATGACGGTGGATTGACACCACTTGCTTTGATTTCCAATACCTTTCCAATGGAGGAATAGAGAGTCATAATCAGTAAACTAAGTAGCAATCTATATCTCAAGCACTTCTACTCATGGCTTGTCCCCACACGATTTGAATGTGTGCTGTGTTTCTTTATGAAATCTTTCTGAATACCACCTCAGAGCCATTGTCAAAATATTATTGGTTATATAAAATTCCAAAGTCAAGAGGAATGGTTTCATAGAGCCCAAGAATACAATGAAAGTCTTTAACTTAATATGTATGACATATTTGGATGGAATTTTTTCAATAATACTTTGAATTTATTTTAGGACTTTGATGAGTATATTGTTTCTCGATGATTGAATATAAAACCATTGACTAGCACCCCAAATGGGGGTAGAGGCTAGTGACAATTGTAGACTGGTAGAATTTGATGAGAATCTGAGATTTAAAAACCAATTCCCAAAGCAATAAAATATCTTTGTCAACGTAAATAATGTTTGCCTGTTACGACCTTTCAGATAGCATGTGCAAAGCCACCTTCAGATTACCTCACATGATAGAGTTTTATTTTAAAGGATGCCCAAGGGAGTAAGACAGATTACAAACAGCTGCATAGCCAGGTTTCCAAGACACTAGGATAACTTTCAGAATCCTTCCACAATAACAAAGCTGGGCCTCGTGGAAGAAAGAAATGCCGTTCGGAATACAACATGGCTGGAAAGACCTTGCTGTCATTTTATGCTCCCTGTAGCAGGCTTCCTTTATGCACTGCTCAGCATGGTTATTCAGCTACTCTCTGCCGCTGCTTCCTGTGCTCTGACTGCTCCTGATGAAATAGTTTCTGCTCTGCAATCTGCCACACAATGCTTGCTTATTCACAGCGTCTGCTACCTCATAATTTCTACTGGATTATCACTGCTTACTACCTTCTCTCTCTCATCAGGCTCCATTTCTGCATCACTTATGTGTTTGTGTCCCTCTCTGTGTCTTTTATATTAAAACCCCTAAAAGATAGGATTTTTTCAGATTTTCTACTTAAGTTTGGGGTCCAGTTCTCATGGTAGGACCCTCATTAAGTCTACTGACTAGTCTACAAATGGTTGGGTTTTAGTTGACGTTCATTTCAGGTCCAGCATTTCCAGGTCAGATGGAACAAGGCATAGTTTCTATACATCTTATGTGTAGAAATCCCAAAGAAGCCAACGTGGACATGGCAGGTTCTCCTCAGATTCTCAAAAACAGACTATAAGCACATTGTCTGGCTTACCCATTTGACTTTTCACAGCTCTCTGAATCTAGAAAGAAAATACAGCTTTAAGTTTTTAGCCATAAAGTTGGTTCTATTATTGGGATCAGCAGCAGGATATGAGACCGCCATAGGATCTGAATCACCATCAATCATCACTAAACAAGCAGAGTTAACTGGCTTATGGAGCTATAGAGCTTTTCCTGCCGTGCCCATTAGCACAGCTAACCAGCTCAGCTAACCAGCCCACTGGTTATAACACATAAACACACCCTCACACCCAAACACAGCCATCACTAGCAAAGTGCCTCTGTGATGAATGAGATTCAATCAGCCTTCCGGCCTTCCAGGCTCAAGATAACATTTCTGCTATTGATAGTATCAATTTATAATTTAATTTCAGGTCCTAGCTCTTAAGAGATAAGACTGTTTGCAGAGCTAAAATCTAATCCAGTAGAGGGTATTGGACAGAGTTCCATAAATTCCGATGACCACAAGATAGCCTGATTTCCTTAAAACTCTGCTAGAATACATTTTATAAACCTGAATTTCTAAAACAAGGAATAATGAAAACGATGACACCAAATTTAATATTTGCTTATCTCATTAACCCAGATGCGTGAACTCACTGATCAGCCTGAATGTACTCTTTTAAAGAAAAAGAAGGAAGAAATCCACTTGTGATCTTTACAAAAGTGCAGGCAAATCACAGCTTCCTCTGAGAGTAGTCAGTGAAAATTGGTCTCATATCTTTATTAGCTTATTATTTGCTTTTCCTTAAGAAGACAACACTTGCTTGTGTTGTCGCAAACCATACAGAATGATAAACAGAGGTCATTATTAATCGTTCCATATCTGGCTTCTCCTTTGAGGGTCTGCCTCCTGTATGTTTATTTCAGGAGATCTGCCGCTGTAAACTCTGTTACCTTCAGCTCTCCTTGACGGTGGATGCTCCTTTCTGCTGCGGGATTGATGTAGGCGTAGACTAAGTTATCAGGCAGCTCCTGACCCATCCAAGGAGGATAATTTTATTTCATGTCTGTTTAGCCTCTGTCTTGTGCTCTCTAGAAGGCATCAGTTCTCTCAGGTGAAGAACACAAATAAAATTTAGAAATGCTCCCTCAGGCTGAGAGGTAAGGAATCATGCCAAGATTTCGCTGAATGAAGTCACTCTCTGCATAATCTTCCCTGCTCTGGCCAGCTCTCACAACCGCGTGCTGCCCTTTGATTAGAGGAGTATTAAAGGCAATGGAAAATCACTCAGAGGTTTGATTGCCAGTCATTTTCTTCTCTTATCCAGTTTCTGTTTTATAGGATAATCCCAAGGTGATCTCTTGCTCTTCCCTTTCTTTTGCCATTTTTCGCACACACGTGTGTGGCAAGTGTGCGTAGGAAACCTATGAAACAAGCCACCATAAATAATAAGCATCCCCTCTGTCATTTTCTTTTCCTGAACCACACCCTCCTCCTCTCCTAACAAAGAACTTTTGAGAAATCGCCTTTCTCCTCCTAGTGTGGAGCAAAATCATTAAACAAAAATTATAGGGTGGTTTAGCCAATTTCTCCACTCTACTGTGAATTCTTCAAAGCTGTTATCCCAGGATGCTGCCTGCATGCTTCTCCCTATTCTAAGCATCTTCCACCAAAGTATAAACAATAGTGAGTCAGTTCATCAAAATGGTCAGAAATGTAGAATTTAGCCCATGAGAATCAGCCTCCATTCTCCCTCCTCGGGACAAGTTTCATCTTTGTTAATCCTACAGCAATGGATTCTGAAATAATACAAATGTAAGTTCCTTGTAAAATAAATGTATTCTTTGAAAACCTGGATAAGGATAAATAACATTATTCACACTTTAGATGTAAGTACTTTAAGTCTAAATTGTGTAAAAATAGTCATTATTAATAACAACGACAAAAACAGCCACCTGAGTGGTGGGAAATTTAAAAAATCAGAAATTTTGCTAAGCCTGAATCTTGGCTAGTCTTTTTTAAAATGCAGATTCATTTTTGCCAGATTGCCAAATGTGTTCTGGAATATCGTTGTACTGACATCCGTGGAAATTGGCATCTAATCCTGGTTTTACCTCTCCTTCATTGTGAGTTCCCGAGCAATTTATTCTCCCTCTTTCCCTATTCCATTAAATGAGACGATTGGTTACATAGATCTCTAACATCCTTTTTCTGCTTTCATATCTCATGGACATCAGGGTCCCTCCTCCTACGTATCCATAGGGAAGAACTTCCAAAAAGGATCATTCCAGGCCTCGCCCTCATATCTCTCCTAATTAACGAATTTGGAAGTCCATTCCTGTGTAGGCATCAGCCTGACCCCAAGAAGCATACTTCCTCCATTCTTCTAAGCCTTAAGTTTTCCAGTACAGACCTCTGCTGGCAAAGCCTATTGCTTTCTAACTCAGACTATGACTGGGTGAGTAAATTTAATTCTGAGGTAAAGTGTAAGTGTATCTTCACATTCTGCAGAGATTAGGTAATAAAGTGGGTACTTTGATGCTCATTTGCCTGACTCCTATGGTTATCTCTTCATTGCTTCTAAACTTGAGGGGGTAGGAAAGAACCGTTATATATTAACTTCCCTGTAAAATTTCAATTAGAGGAACAAAGGCTTGATGGGAACAACTAGAATCCAGGAAGGGAGGGAGGGAGGGAGGACAAGTTGAAAAATATTTGTTGAATGGGTAAACTGGTAGACAAATACATGAATGCTTCTTATTACTTCTTAACAGAACAATTTTATATAGATGCTTATTTAAATGAAGCAATCTGACATTTACTGGATTGTTGCATGTGAGTGTACATGTTTTGTATTTTTTGTCTGTGTGTAAATGTATTTCCATATTCCATACACAAAGTACTTTGTCAGATTACAATGTACGATAGCACATCAAGGTTTTTTTGGAGTTTCTTTTATGCCCAATAATCCCTAGACTGCAAACTTTATAATTATAGAGTTGGAAACCTATTCCTTTCGGTTTTCTTATGCTTAAGATATAGCTTAGCATTTACATTTATTTGCTAAAATAAACAGGATGATGATTTGGAGGAGCTTCCCCAGGCCTCTCCTAACTGAGTGCTTGCTGGATGCAGATGCCAATTATCCTGAATTCTGAAACTGATTCAAAGGGAACCTTGACAGGACACTTTCAAAAGGAAGGGAGCTAGTGCTTAGTTGTGTTTGTTTATGAACATATATCATTTATTTAATGATTAAAATCACAAATACTACTTAAATATTAGCTTTAGTTTTCAAATTAAAATGTCTTCTTAAAAATCGAAATTCCTCAAAAAAAAAAAAAAAAGAAATTCCTTTATACATTGTTGGTTGGAATGTAAATTGATACAGCCTTTTCTTAGAATAATTTGGCAAGATTTATCAAAAGCTTCGAAAATAGCCACTAACTTTCAACTAGCAACACCTATTTTAGAATTTATACTAAGAAAATCATTATGCCTATGCACAAAAATTTATGTACAAAAATTATTTCTGTAGGTATTTCTTATAATAGTAAAATTTCAGAAACTTTTAAAATGTCCAAAAATAGGAGTTCGTTTGTTTGTTTTTAATAGTAAATCAGTATTTAGGAACACAATATCCTATAAAATTATGGAGCAAAAAGCACAATATATTCTCAAGTTAAGTTTATAGCATAGTATTACTGAAGGGTTAAACGTTTTAAAATAAATATTTGTTTGTCTATACATATGCCCCTTAAGATGCCAATGTCATTGTTGTTGTTTTTTCAACATGTATTAGTTGAAGTTAGTTCATACATTTTAGGAGACAACTTTCCATGGGTCTCTTGCGTTTCTGCTTATTTTGCAAGTAGAGACACTGACTGCTATTTTTTTCAGACTGTCTTTCCAAGAATGTTTGTATTGTGAACAGCCTTGGAAGATGTAGGGTCTCCTTCTGGAGCAAAGGGTACATTGGTTTACTATCCAGTTTAATAAAGATAGTGTCTCCTCTGAGACAAAGTTCAGGCAGGCTACTGTCCGTAAGAAAAGATTCAAGTTCCCTAAGCGCAGTGTCCCTCTCCTGTAATACAGCTCACTGTGTTTATGGGTGCCAGTGGGCCCTCTCTGTGTCACCCTGTGGGAACTGGGGCTCAGGAACTTCTTCAAAACATGCTTATGCTCTGTTGTTGTAATAAACTGTCCTATATCTCTGACCAAGAAGTCTCGTGTCTTCTACCAGCATCTATAAAACTATCACAGGCTAACTGCAGCTTGCAGTTCTTGATAATGTAGGTTGTTTTATTTGTGGTTTTTTATACATTGCAATCTTACTACAATAAATATAGATAACTTTAGAACCAGATGTTTAATGTTACTTTTTAAAAGGATCTGAAAGCCAGGTGCAACGTCACAATAACGTGCCAATAATAGCGTCAGAGGATGCTGGTCTACGTGGCAGGAATGGGGGTGAGGCAGCTAAAGAGACTTTGTCGGTTGGTAAACTTGGACCTTCTGGTGATGCTTGTCACATGTAGAGAGGCTTGAGGGTTCTGCTTTCAACTTAGAGCCTGTTGAAATCTCAGGCAGTCCACTGCCTATTCTTCATGCGGTTCATGGGGCAAGGAACTGTCCCAACAAAACAAGTTGCTCTCTTGGAAAAAGTGTCAGCTGCAACGTCTGACAGGGAACAGGTGTTTGGTGCATAGGACCCAGAGTCAAGAGCCTGCTGCCTTTAAATGTAACTGTCAAGTGATCAGCGTCTGCCAGCAAATGGCACTGGGAACAGAGCCCTTCTTTATAGAACAGATGAGACTTTATAGTTGCTGGAGGTTATAAATGTTTGTGAATGTGGCTGTGCGTGCATATGTTCTCTCATCAACATCCACTGGAACACAGAAGTAAAATGTTTATGAAAATGTCTTTATCGGGTGGTAGTTTTACTTCTATAATTTGAAATAAGATGAAGTGAATAGAGTGTAATTATCTAAAGATTTCTTTGGCATGTATCTCCACTGTACCTTGGAACTCAGAGATGGTGGTTTAAGACAAAGAAAACAAAGGAAAGGAAGGGAGGCTCTTGCCTTGCCTCTTAAGCCATTGTGTTATATTCTCAGGAGAAAGGGGAGGGCTGAGTCCATGTCTGATTGATTTCAGGGAATGCAGACTTAGAATAATTAAATTGGGGCTTTCTTTCATTCCTAAAAGAATTTTAAAGTAACTATTGCTACATAAATCGAAGCTATAAGAAGCCCGTTTAGGTAGAAGGTGACTCTCAGCCATTAAAAAAGTTAATCCATTATAAATGAGTGCAAATAAACCTAATCCAGTTCCCCAGCACACAGTTGCCTCCCGTTTACACTCTTAGGATTAGTGTGGATTTCTGAACCAGGCTTTGATTCCCAGTCCTCTTTCTCATGGAACGCTAGAGTCACATAAGTTTCTTTATGACACAATGGCTCTTAGTTCCTTGCACCAACATCCATCATCACTGACCACCTTAGTAACAGAACTCCAGTTTTATTCAGGATGGTAGCATATCCAGGTAAAAGGCTACAGTTCCCAGGTTTTTGGTTTTGTTTTGTCGGTTTGTTTTTTGCAGTTAAATGTGTAACTCATTTAAATGTGTAACTGATTTCTGGTCAAATAGAAGAAGTACCCTGCAGATTTCTTTTTTTTTTTTTTTTTTTTTG
>NW_006786195.1:507706-528190 GCF_000442215.2 Lipotes vexillifer
TACGCGGGCCTCTCACTGCTGTGGCCTCTCCCGTTGCGGAGCACAGGCTCTGGACGCGCAGGCTCAGCGGCCATGGCTCACGGGCCCAGCCACTCCGCGGCATGTGGGATCTTCCCGGACCGGGACACGGACCCGCGTCCCCTGCATCGGCAGGCGGACTCTCAACCATTGTGCCACCAGGGAAGCCCTAGGAAGGTTCTTTAAAAGGGCAATAATGCTTCCTCCTCCTTTTTTCTTCCCCCCCACCCCTCTCTCTCTCCCCTTTTTGCTACCTCGTTGTTGCAGATGGAATTAGAGCAATTATCTTGCTGATGGAAACCAAGGAGGGCAGAAAGATGGCAGGATCCTGGTCTCTAGTGATTTTGTGCTTTCTCCAGACAATCTCCTCTGAACTTCGTCGTTATTGTGGTTGTTTACATAAAAGAATAAACCCTGGGTGTACAGCTACTTCAGCAATTCTAACTGAACAAACATTCTAGCTGATACAGATCGTCTGCCCTCAGATTAGACGTTTATCACAAACTCTTTGGTGAATGTCTAAAATGGATTTGAAAATTTTCAGGTTTTGAAAGAGATAAAGAAATGGTGTAAGATAGAAGAAAAGATCTAGGCACTGAATTAGCAGAAAGGATTACATTGTTTTCAAATTACAAAATTAAAAAGGATTCTACATTGTTCTGTATTTGAAAATAATGGATAAATATAAACAAGATTTTCTTCAATATTTCATTCTATTTTTACTCATGTAAGAGAGGCATTATAGTGACATGATTTGAAATCAGATGGCTTAGGTTCATACCTGGTCCCATGTTGCACCAGCCACGTGATAGCAGACAAGTTCCTCTCTCTCTGTTTCCCCTTCTTCATCTGAAAATAGCACCTTTTTTTTATAGGCTGTTGTGAAGATTACTTGATTTAATACAGGTACATGGCTACAGTGACTGGCATATTTTGTCACCTGTAATTATTATATTTATATGACCTCTATACTTTTAAATATTTTTATACATCTTTATTGGAGTACAATTGCTTTACAGTGTTGTGTTAGTTTCTGCTGTACAAAAAGTGAATCAGCTATATGTATACATATATCCCCATATCCCCTCCCTCTTGCGTCTCCCTCCCACCCTCCTTATCTCACCCCTCTAGGTGGTCACAAAGCACTGAGCTGATCTCCCTGTGCTACACACCTCCTTCCCACTAGCTATCTATTTTACATTTGGTAGTGTATATATGTCCATGCTACCCTGTCACTACGTCCCAGCCTCCCCTTCCCCCCCTGAGTCCTCAAGTCTGTTCTCAACATCTGCATCTTTATTCCGGCCCTACCGTTAGGTTCATTAGTACCATTTTTCTAGATTCCATATATATGTGTTAGCATATGCTGTTTGTTTTTCTCTTTCTGACTTACTTCACTCTGTATGACAGACTCTAGGTCCATCCACCTCACTACAGATAACTCAATTTCGTTCCTTTTTATGGCTGAGTAATATTCCATTATATATATATATATGTGCCACATCTTCTTTACCCGTTCATCTGTCGATGGACATTTAGGTTGTTTCCATGTCCTGGCTATTGTAAATAGTGCTGCAATGAACATTGTGTTAGAGTGATAATCTTTATTTTATACCTAGCAAAGTGCTAGGGCTCTACAGTTCTGCAGGATAATTAAAATGAAGTATATGACTTGTTTGTGTTTATGTGTATCTGAGGAGGGTGAAAATCAGAGATGATCACACTGTCAAGAGCATGGAAGACATTCTTCTCTCTTCCCCTCTGAACTCCTTCCCCGTCTATCACCCATGATGCCACAAAGTAAATGATAAAGTTGTTCAAATACGTAAGAAGTGGTCCTCCTAACCAGACAACTAAATTTAATTTCTTATGTCTGCATTCAGACCTCAAAATAATAGGATTTGAGATACCATGGAAAATTCAATCTCACTTGTCTTCTGCTATATTGCTTTGATTTATGATAGACTCAAGGATTAAATCTGCAGCCTAAATCTTTGAATATATATTAATATTATACAATTCACTTCAAATTTTTTATTTTTATTTAGGGAAAGTCTTACTCATTTCTAGTCGTCTATAGTTATATCACTTGACTCCTTTTTTTAATGGGTAATATATTCATTATATTTTTGAATAACTAGTTGTGCACAGGACATAAAATATTCTCCAGTATCTCCCAGTGTTCACTGGGAGGTAAAATATTCTGCAGTGTTCTCCCAGTTGTCTTTATTGGTGACTTTGTTCATTTATATTGTACATGATGGGAGCATAAGATAGATTTGAGCGCCCTTAGTTACCTTTTCTTAGATTCACTCACCCCTCCCTTTCCTCCCTTTATGATGTTGCATTTCTAATTCTTTTCTGCTTTTATTCTCAATTACTTTCTGGTATTTCTTATTCATCTACATTAAGGTTGCATATCCTCAAAATTTATTATCCTGTGAAATTCACCCACAGAAAGGAATTATCTGTTCATCGCCAAATTATGCCCTTTTTATTAGTTCATAATTGAGTATTACACCATAATTCCCTTCTGGTCCTCATTCTTACAATTGAGGATAATCACTGATGATTATTTACCTTTTTCTTTTTCTTAACCAGCTGGAAAGATATTTTATGTACTATCTCTAGGAACAGCGAACCAGTTTAGTGTATCAGTCAAAATCACATTTTAATAAAATAATTTCTCATAAAAATGCTTTCTACCACCCCTATCTAATCTGCCTATCTGCAATGCAGTTTCCTTATTTCCCAATCCCTACTTATCAACAGTCTTTGCCTTATCCTGTCACTGTTGACCATTGATCATACTGTTGATATTTCCAAAGATTCCATCTCAAGCCTCTCAGTTTCAGTTGATAATGTTTTCGGAATGGAAAATGTTTCATGAGCTCTCAAACCTAAGCTCTGTAGAATCCAGCTCCTTATTCATTATGTCTCAAATCAAAGAAACCAGAGTCACACTCGCAAAGTGAAGAATCTCTCAGAGACTACATTTCAAGTGAGTTCAAAAAGTTGCCATCTCCCAATTATCCTCAGTTAGGATGGACTAAAAAGTTTGAGTCGCTAGATTTCAAAAATGATTTTTAAGTCTTTGGTTTCACTTGTATCCCCCCATAAACAGTTTTAACAACATTGCTTATTTGTAGCAGATCTGAACGTAGCAAGTTTTCTAAATTTTGTTTTCCTTGCTTCTCTAACTTTCTAGTTCTGCTGACCTAATTCTTTTCATAATTTATTATAATTGCCTCTGTTTCTCTAAGCTGTGCTTATGTCATGTTTGTTGTTGTAACCACAAAGTAGACCATAATCGTACTTCGGTAAATCGTTGTTTGAGGAAAGAAAGGAGCGGATGATGCAGAAACTAATAAAAAGACTAGCAAACCTTCAAGGAGATAAGTAGAAGGAGGAAGGGGAGAGGTTATGATCATGGTCATGGACAATCACCTGCCTATGTCAGGTTATTATATAGACATTCAATGCTTTCATTTAAAATTAAAATGAGGCACTGGCATTTGACTCCTGATAACTTTTTCTAAGACACGCTGCCATTCCCCAACCCTTTTTTTGCATTAACATGTTAATTTTTCTTCCTGCCAAAGCAGTCATTTGAGAGAGGACCATTAGTTCATGGGAGAAGTATGTCAATATCACTCTAGAAGGGAAAAAAAAAAAGGGCTGTATCCCATACAGAACTGGAAAAAAAAAAGGCACGATTTTCATCCCTTTTAAAAACCTCTATCACTTGGAACATTTATTAGAATAACAGTAAGGCTGCCAGGTTTCTCTAGGGCTGTTAGAGATTCAGGCCCATTTTTAATGGGTTTTATTGTATTTAATCCTCACAACAATTGGAATTGTGGAGACAGGTTAAGAGTGACGTCAATATGAGCACAACAGTATCTCTAATAGAAAATAAGCTTAATTATTAATAAGTAGCTCTGAGCTCTGGTTCCAGTTCTGCCACTAACTACCTTGAGGAATTAACTCAAGTGACTTGGCTCCTCTGGGACTTAATTTTCTCATCTATAAAATGAAGGGCTTAGACAGCAAGCTCTAGCTCTAAAATTCTGTGCGTATTTTTATCAAAGAAAATGCATTTCAGCCACTCATTTCAAAGCTCGAATTCTTATTACTAGAGATAGAAATAACGCAGGAGGCTCATGCATCATTGCGGAGGATGAGCTGCCTTCTTTCTACCCTTCCAAAGGTCACTCCCCTTTGCCTACTTGCTTTTGCCCAGAAAAGCGCATTGAGTTCCCTGGTCACATTTTTACATAGGAAATAGTTTCTTGCTTCCCTATCATCTCTTTCCTATTGTTAATGGTCAGTATTTGACTTCCAGATAAGACATTGGGAAGGTAATATCATGGGATCAACCTACAAAATATAAATTGAAAGGAGGGTGGTAGAAATGTACAATAGCACAGGAAACTAAGAAGAATGTCGTCTGTATACCAGAAACTTTGATGTGTTTAGAATGGCTTGAAGGAGTCATTGTTAGCCAACTAACATGCCTTGAAAGTTAACAGAGGAGACATGGCAGAATACCCCTATATCCTCTAAACCAGAAAGAGAGGGGAGACCACAGGACAAGTATAAATAATGCAGAAATGGTAGCAACGCGTCTCTGAGCTGATGGCCAGACAAGCTGAAAATGGGAAAGGGTCTCCTCCAGAGAGGAGTATTACCTGGAGGCAGGTGAACAGAGCATATTTAAATCTTGGAGCAGAGCACTTTTTTAACACCCTTTCTTCTATGCTATTAATACGTACGCAAGTGCATATTTTCAGTAATAATCATGAAAGGAAGCAAATTACAGTAATGACCAGGAAAAAAGTCATGGATGTTGAAAATTCCTTTTTATTAATTTTGTCATAATTGTTCCCATAAAAATAAATGTATTAATTAAAAACAAATAAGTATTATAATACCAGAGGGAAAGTCAATAATGGAGTAATATTGTAAATGGAAATAAAACATAAATCTACATATTGGTCTGTTACAGTAAGGAATAAAAACAGTAACAGGCCTTAACTTCTACAAATTAGAAAATGATATCTTCAAAACTGTTTTTCTTCACATATTCACATTCATAGACAGTGCAGCCTTGTTGCTATAGTTGTTCATAGTTGACCAAAAACTATTCATATTAATTTCAAAAATATTTTTTGAATAAAGCAACAGATATACATATAGGAAAAACCTTAAACATAAAGATAAGTTTTGCAGATAGTTACAAAAGTCTCATTTTACAATAAATTCCAGAACTTGCAATACTGCCTGTGTCTTTGTTTCTTCAAAATCGATCCAAGCAGCTCTCAAATCTCTCTGCAGTCAAAATATTTCCACTAAAGTAACTTCACCAGAAAATTCATTACGTTCTGTTTCTTCCAACTTACAATCACTATGCTCACTTGTTCATTTTGTAACTACTATTTAAATGCTGGAATATCCAGTCCCTCAGGAGTTGGAAAACTGCTCCCCAAGCAAGCTTGAATTATTGTGAACCTTTACAAATTTACCTTTCAAACAAGCACATGTAGCTAATCTCTGTGTGTTAGGAGCTGACTGTATAATTTGGAGTTCTCTGAATTACCTTCCATAGAGAATATAATGTTTAACCAATGGTAAGTCATTTTAAAATGTACTAATTTGAAGCCCTGCCTATGTTATTAAAACTCAACCATAACTGTGTCAATTGCTTAGAACTTAAACCAACAGATTTTTTAAGAGAGGGGTATTTTATCATTAACATTGTTTAAATTTGCTGGTACATAGGGATAATAAAAAGCATAGCAACATTCATCAGTTATTTTGTTGTTTGTGGATTCTCTGCAGTCAATGCGCACCCTTATTGCCTGTACCCAAGCTGACCACTCCTATTACCTCAACCTTAGTGCACTTCCAACTTGCAATAGCTAAAAGGCAGCCCAGCATCAGGGCTTCCCCAGAAAGAAGCAAACACTAGAGAACTGAGTTAGTGTTTTGTACCAAGGTTGCTGCACGAAACAAGGAAATTATTTCTTCAAATATTTATGTCTATATTAAGATATAAAAATAAAATACAAAATAGGAGACCTTGAAGATCACTCTGTGGAATAGAATGCAAAACCCAAAACCCAACTTTGGTCAGTTAAGAATTTGGTATATGACAAAAATGTCATTTCAAGTTGTTGGGAGAAGGTGAACTGTGTGTTGGGGCAACTGTATAAATATATGTAAAACATATAAATGTTCCTCCTTTATCATTCCACTCACAAAAAATGAAATCTAGACAATCTAAAGGGTTAAATGTGTTAAAGACACACACACACACACACACACACACACACAAACAGGAAGGAAATATAGATGAATTTTTATATGCTATTGGACTGAGAAAGGAATTTCAAGGCATAAATCAAAGATAGAAACCACAGGGAGAGGACTGACATTGTCAACCGCATAAAAATTGTTTTTATACTTTAAAACAAACCATAAACAAAATTAAAAGGCAAATGACATCCTGGGGAAAAATATACTGTGTCGTGTATGACAGAATAAAAGCTTTCACAAATCAGTAAAAATAATAATAATAATAAGCATTATTATTATTATTATTATTATTATTATTATTATTATTATAGTAGTAATAATCCTGAATGGAAAATGGACAAATAACACGGAAAGGCATTTCACAAAATCAGGAGTGTGAATTTTCAAAAATAAAAAGAAATTCAACATCATTATAGAAAGGAAAATAAGCGAATAAAACAACAATGATGTCACCAAACTCAGGTTCAGCTGCTTGCCACTCAAAAGCCAGTCCTCAAGAGGCAAGTGTTGGTTGGAAAAAGAAAGGCTGCTTTATTCAGGTTGCCAACAACCTGGGGAGAAGGTGGACTTGTGTCCAAAAACCAACTGGGAAGATTCTGCATGACCATGAAAGTTTTTTTTTTTTTTTTTGCAGTACGCGGGCCTCTCACTGCTGCGGCCTCTCCCGCTGCGGAGCACAGGCCCCGGACGCGCAGGCTCAGCGGCCATGGCTCACGGGGCCAGCCGCTCCGCGACACGTGGGATCCTCCCGGACCGGGGCACGAACCCGCATCCCCTGCATCGGCAGGCGGACTCCCAACCACCGCGCCACCAGGGAAGCCCCCATGAAAGTTTTTAAAGGGAAAATCACTTGAGGAGGGGGTCAGAGCCTTCCTTATCTTCCACCGTGTGCAGACTTTCTTCTGACTGGTTGGTGGTGAGATAACAGGGTGGTGTTTCAGGAATTTTGTGCTCGGCCTGAGGTTACCATCCTCTACCTGGTTGGGGGCGTTGGTTCCTGCAAAAGAACTCAAAAGCTATTGCTATGCATATTTCTTGAGGAGGAACCAGGACCCTGTCCCAAGGCTGCGCAGTTGTTTCTTGACTGTTCCTCCTTTGTTTCTACATTCCCTCCCTTTTCTGATTAGCAACCATTTGAATCTGCCCTTTGTAACTCAGGGAAGGTCAAGGAGGCTGAATGAAGCTTATTTCCTGCAAACAAGAATCGGGGGACACAGAAAGGATTTGTACCTGGACCCCACAGGGTCTTACTCCATTTCAATGAGGTATTTCACTCTTAATTTGGAATTTGTGTTACTCTCTGTCCAATGTTGATAAAGGATCAGCAAAATGAATATTATTTGATGTAATACAACATATAAATCAGCCTTTTGGGTGGTTATATCTGCAGTACAAATCAAAAGCTTTAAAAATGTGCCCTGAGACTCCACTTCTAGGAATGTACACATGGGAATAATTAGAGATGCACACAAGATTTATGTACAAAGGTTTTCATTGCCCTGCTACGTTTAATATGAATACAGAAATCATCTAAATAACCAACTGGAGAAGAATGGTTAAATAAATTACAATGTATCCAGTAACAAAATACCATGCAGTCATTTTAAAAAATCATAGTATTGAAGCATATGATTATACTTTTAAATGTTCATAATATAATGTTAAGTGGAAAAGGCAAGATAGAAAACTTTATACAAGATAATTTCAATTTTTAATAAACAAGATGTTTCCATTTTTGAATAATGGTTATTTTAGGTATTGGGATTATTTGTCCTCTCCAATTACCTATTATTTTTCTCCTCTAAAATTACCTATATTTTCTACATGTTCTACAATGAGCATGAAACCGAGCAGGACCCCGTAGGGCCCTCCCAGGCACAGAAGCTTTTCTGTGTCCCCCATTTCTTGCTTGTAGGAAAAAGGGTTCAGCCTCCTAGACCTTCCCTGAGTTCCAAAGGGTAGATTCAAACAGTTATGAATTAGGGGAGTGAGGGAATACAGAAAGAAAGCATAGTGCAGCAATTGGGCAGGTCCTGGTTCCTCTTCCAGAGATGGTGCATAACAATCTGATACGTATCTCTGAGTTCTTCTATGGGAGCTGGGGGCCCCACTCAAGTGGAGGAAGGTAACTTCAGGCTGAGCACAGGCACGTGGACCCCAGACTAGTTGGAACCAGAAGGCTGACTGAGATTCCTGGAACACCACCCTGTTACCTCCCCACCAACCAATCAGAGGAAGGTCACACACCCTGCAGCCCTCCCCCCAAAATTTGCCTATAAAAACTCTTCCCCCCCCAGGGAGTTCAGTTCTTTCTGAGCATGAGCCGCCCTGTTCTCCCTGCTGGGTCCTGCAATAAACCTTTCTCCACTCCAAACTCCAACGTTTTGGTTTATTTGGCCTCACAGTGCATCAGGCACGTGAATTTGGGTTTGGTAACAATCATATAATACTTTCATAATCTAAAAGAAAACATTGTGGTTATTAGAAGGAAGAAAAGGGCTAAACTTGGGATAACCCTGCTGCCTGTGGCTGCCACTCCAACCCCTGCGCTGCAAGGACTTCCTTGCTGATTTCTTTCAGAGGATGGAGGCAGTTTTCCCCAGGTTCTCCTTCCCTCCAGAGCAAAGACATATTTAAAGGCTTGGTTCCCGGGGATTTGTTCACCAGAACATTGTATAGAGAAACATGATTCTCAGTAACTCCCCACCAGGGTGCTCCAATTGAGGTAAGAACTTGTTAGGACTTGAATTGTGTCCCCCCCCAAAGTTCTATTTTGAAGTCCTAACCCCTAGTACCTCAGAACATGACCTTATTTGAAAATAGGATGGTTGCAGGTGTAATTGGTTAAACTAGGATGAGGCTACACTGGGATTAGGGCGAGTGAGATTGGGTGCCCCTTATCCACTATGACTGATATCCTTATAATAAGGGAAAATTTAGACACAGAGACATGCCGAGAGGGAAGACGAGGTGAAGGCACCCAGGAAGAACACCACATGAAGATGAAAGCAGACAGCAGGGTGACGCTTCTACCAGCCAAAGAAAGCCAAAGAAGCAAGGGCAGAGCATGTTCCTTACAGCCCTCAAAAGGAACCAGCCCTGGGGCTTCCCTGGTGGCGCAGTGGTTGAGAGTCCGCCTGCCGATTCAGGGGACACGGGTTCGTGCCCCGGTCCAGGAGGATCCCACATGCCACGGAGCGGCTGTGCCCGTGAGCCGTGGTCGCTGAGCCTGCGCGTCCAGAGCCTGTGCTGCGCAACGGGAGAGGCCACAACAGTGTGAGGCCCGCGTACCGCAAAAATAAATAAATAAATAAAAAAGGAACCAGCCCTGCCAATACCTCAATCATGGACTTCTAGAATTTTTATTCATTGTCTCCAGAATTGTGAGCAATAAACTTCTGTGGTTTAAGCCACCCAGTTTGTGGTACTTTGTTTTGGTAGCCCTAGGAATCGAATACAGACCCAGGCATTTTGACTTAATCAGGTGTCTGTTTCTCTAAAGGTTGAATACAAACTGGAGGGACATTATGGTTTTGTCCATGGGGTAATCACTTTACAATCTTTCTGCCTTGGCAAATATAAAGCACAGATCTCACCCTGCTATGGCAAGACCCAAGGTCAAGAGGCGAAATCCCTCTGCAAAATAACATTGAGATGCCCTTCACCAGGGATGGAGTTGTACACTTGCCAATAGTTTTCACTGAGAAACGTGCATTTCTCTCTGGTGGCAGGGAAGGGGAGGGGTGGACTTCCTGTGGGGGAGGAATACGTGAAGGAGTGTCACTTTGGAAGAAAGAAATACCTGCAGGTACCCAGGCTACATACCACAGCCTGGGGAGAAAGGGTGGTCCCTGCTAGGGAGGGTGGGTTGTGGACTGAGAAGGGTTATTTATAGTTTCCAGCTTTGTTCTCTCTGAGTTGCAAATCTCGTCTGCTTTTCCCAAACCTTCAGAAAAAACTTAAGGATTATGGACTCACTTATCACCGTGGGGAATCAGAGGCCAGGGAATGTAATCTATGGGGAGTAGATGGGAAAGGATTGACAGCCTGTTGAGAGAATCCAGTCTCAAGACCACAAGTGGTGACGTACACGAAAGCCATGCTGGGGTCTGGAGACCCTTGGGTCACTAAAGTGGCAGATGGCCGCCAGGACAGATTTGGGAAACATGTCAGTTTTCCCTGGACAATAAAACTGGTAAAAGACTAGACTTCCTGAACACTGGCAGGGGGGTACTTAAGCTTTTTTTTTTTTTTTTTTTTTAGGCACTTAATTGTTGTGAGACCTCACAACTGAGCAAATCTGGGACACACTTCTTTTTTTTTTTTTAATTGACTTACAATATTTAGTTGACTTACAATATTATAGGATGGGACATACTTCTTTATAACACTATGCCAGGCACCCAGATTTTTCAAAAAGTTTATGCATTCAGCATTTTCTTTTCAACAGCTTTCCATAGATTTGGCCTCAGATCCACAAAGTTAGAGGAACAATATTATCCCATTAATATTTCAGACTATAGATTTTATTCTAAAGTGTTTCTACGTATTAAGAAAAAATATAAGCTTAACCAAATGATAATAGTCAGTATTTGTCTATGCAGTGCTCTCTTTTTTCTTTTTTGGTAAGACACAGAAATCACAAATAGGTTAATGTCTCTATCTCCCCATGGCTCTAGTCCAATCCACCATAACAACCTCTGACTTAGGACCCCTGCATCTTCTTTTATTTTCCTTCAATCCATTTTCTCTCCAGCAGTTAAATTAACTAAAAATGCTAGTTTAACTTTGTAACTTCCCGTTTAAGATTCTTCAATACTTTCTCAAGGAAAAAGAAATTTGTCAGGGACTTGGTGCTGCCTTTATCTCCAGCCTCATCTCCTGCTCTTTCTGGGAATTCTTTTTCCCCACTTTGCCTAACTCCTAATTGTCCTTCAGGTTTTAAATTTAATAGCACTTTATCAGGGGAGCCTTTATGATCCCGGATCTAAGTCAGCTGTCTAAATCATACTTTTTAGCTGTCTTCAATTAAAGCTGTACTTTCTAATTACATATTAGTTTGATAATTTGTTTGTATAGTATTGATCTTCCCCACTTTTAAATACTATAAAGGCATAGATGGCTTTTCTGTTGAGTTGTGCTCTGTCCCAAGGTTCTAACAGAATTTCTGGTCTATTGCAGGTGTATTATAGATGCGTAATAAATACTTGATGAATGAGTAGGTAGATGCCCTTGAAATAGTACTTGAATTGTGTCTTGAAGAAAACACTCAAATATATTAAATTATCTTTTTCAAGGCCAAGATTGTTCTTTTAAGCAAGAGGTGAAATCTGCCTACATGCTTAAAGATGACAAATAGAGAAGATCTTCAGGTTCTCAGAAGCAAACCTAGTAAAGCTTCTCAGCCCATCCACCATTTTGATGAAATAAGAATATCTGGGAATTGATTTTAATGATGTACTTGACTGAAAGGCCCCAGAATAATTTTTCTCATCCACCCCAAGGCCTTGCTTGGACATGATTTTATATTTTGTTCCTCAGCTTTAAGCAAGCATCAGTCTCTCCTTTCAATTTCTTTTCTCCCTGAAAGAAAATATAATCCCTTACCCTGGCTCTAACATCAGTTAGGTATATAACTCCGGCCCCAGTTTCCTCATCTATCAAATGGGAATAACACCCAACTCCCTAACTGACAGAGCTGTTTTAAGGGTCAAGCGATTAATCATGAAAATGTAAAAATTCTCATTTTATAACACATAGCAAAATGTCAGACACAGAACGGTTCCATAAACACTATTGATATGCATAGCTAATAGTTGCATTTCCAAAGAATTTATCTAATGGGTGTCACTGGTGTTTGTATTTGTAAACATACATCTGTCAGTAAGCTTCAACCTATAGCTAATTAGATAAAATGTCTAGGAATATAGGGAAAAAGAAAAGAAAAAAATACACACCAAGTTTGATTAATAAAAGAGAAGCAATGAATTTAAGGTAGAAATAAATTACCAACTCCAGTTTTATGCATTTTATTTGTAAAGTTTATGCCAGTTCCCTTATATACAGTCTTAGTTTTCAATTTTGACAATTTTATTAGCCATACTGAAAGATTTTAAACTGTCATTCTATTTAATCTTCTCCCTAAAGCTCCTTGTTTCTTTGGCAGTAAAGACATAAATTGTCATTGCCTATTCCTATTCAACTTTGAAGTATAAAATTCTTTTTGCTTAGCTAACCTAAATCAGCCATGTAATGTCGCCCCTTTGTGTAATAATTAGACCTGAAATATGCACCTAGTAGAAGAAAGGAAAACATCTCAATTCCAGCTTCTTTTCATTTTGTTTTATGGTAACTGATTTCTGTATTTCTTGGGTGTCCTATTATTCAACAGAAATAAACCTCTCCACCTCCCAGGATATATGTCAATGATTTACCTAGTACCCTCCCCTGCACACACACGATTTTAATTTTTAATAAATTATCATAAAGCACATGTTACATGTCATTATTTGACACTAGGTTATTCTAATAACTATATTTTTAAATCAACTAAAAAACAGCAAAATTAAATTTCAGTAAACTGCACTCTAAATGTGTTGCCAAATGTTCTGTTATAAATAGTTTCACTTCAGCCCCATGTCAAAAAAATTTATGTCCTCAAAATATTTTTACTCACTATAATAATGAATTTTTCACATCATCAGTAACCTAGAGAATTAATATTAATAAAGGCATTTTATGATTACTGGGAAAATAGTTCCCCATTGAGCCATAAAAAGAAACTCTGGGTCAGTTTCAAGGTTCTTCTCTCTTTTCTTTTTTTTTTTAACATCTTTATTGGAGTATAATTGCTTTACAATGGTGTGTTAGTCTCTGCTGTATAGCAAAGTGAATCAGCTATACGTATACATATATCCCCATATCCCCTCCCTCTTGCGTCTCCCTCCCACTGTCCCTATCCTACCCCTCTCGGTGGTCACAAAGCACCAAGTTGATCTCCCTGTACTATGCAGCTGCTTCCCGGTTCTTCTCATTTTTAAATGAGGATACTAAAGGTATGAGTCTTCTGCAAAATGCTAAAACAAGATTTTGGTTTTGTTTATAGTTGTTTCTGACACTAAAAAGACAAGCAATGAGATGATTCATCAGGGCAGTGTATTTGGTGTTTAAGGTATCCTCTGGTGAGAGGTGCCTCTGGTCAGGTAGCACTGGGTGGGAGTGTCATTTACTATCAGGCTCCTTGTCATTGTGTCACACACACACCCCCCACACACATGTCCCTCTCTCTCACTAATCAACTTGGATGGCAAAATACATATTCATAACAAGGAACACCCTTTTGTTATATTACCTTTCCTCCCCCAGGTTGCCAGGCTGTATGTGCACACTCACGGTATCCCCATTATCTGGCTCGACGGAAAGAGACACCTTCATGTGTGTTCACTCAAAGGATGTTGATGCTGTGCTCCTTTTCCAGAATATAGCCACTAATGAGAATCATGGTCTGTGTATGCAGATAGGATCAAAATTCTCTTTGGACAATCTGTGTACACTTTTTTTAAGCTGTAAAGCCAACTCAGTACTTCTGGAACATATCAGTGTTCATATTTGCTAAACTAATACATATCCATTGTAAAAATTTAAGCGTAATACAAAACATACAAAAACAGAAAATGGTCATAATTCTGCTACCTGATGGCAAACAGTTTTGAAAATTCTCTTGATATATACTCAGTACAAATATTCAGAGTACAAAATCTCTGCTATATATTTTTAAAATAGTATTTCTCACCTCTAGGTAATCATTTTGTTTACTGGCCAAAACCTTGTCTTATTCAATTCAGTGTAAACCACTCCCACCAGAGTTTTGGAAGTGAATGAAATATTTTCTCAGACAAATTAGAATTTTTTCACTCAATTAGGTTCTTCACCCTCTTCTTTATCTCTTGAATTGTATCCAGTTTTTGGTTCAGCTCGCAATACCACACTGCGGGGGACATGGGTCCTCTCCCATATCATCTGTTCACGCTACATTTGTCTGTTCACAGTTACTCTTGTTGGTATTTAATGAGATATACTATATGCCATCCAGTTTCCCTTCCCAAGGCCATGCCTTCTACATCCTTCTCTTTCTAATTACAAGCACTGTTGATTCTCCAGCTCTCAGCAATATCCACACCCTGTTTAAGGGATACGAAAACAATTAATTTGCTACTCTCCTCAAATTCTGTAGAGCTGCCTGAAACCCATCTGCCGGGTAAATTCTGCGGTCCTTACTACTCAACATCTTAGGGATCATGCATGACACAGGGCTTCTCTACAAAGCTTACCAACTCCCCAGTCACTCTCTGAAACACAAGACACAGGCACCTTCTGTGTCCTGCACCACCCTGCCCCAAATGTGGTTGGAGGTTCTAGAGCACTCTACCCACTAGCCAGCTCAGTTCTAGGTTATCTTAGGGGAGTGACAGCTTCTCAGTACAAGTTTCCAAAGTAGAGTTGCATCCTCTCCAGTTTCCTCCCTCCCCCAGTTTGAACAATACTTACCTAATGTCCAGGGATAGGCTCCTATTATATTTCCAAACTATTAGTTATAGAAGTAACTGGATGTCTTCTGGCTTAGCCTTTTAGAAATACAATATTCTGACCCTTACAGGTCAAAAGCCCTGGCTTTCAAGAATATGTCTCTGCTATGAGTCTCCAGAAGGTACTTTGGAACTCAGAAGCCAAGGTATTGACATTTTGTGCTCTATATTCAATGTAATCTCTCCCCTGAGACACTGCCGTGTTAATGAATTAATAGGGGAAAGGTCAGAGCAAAAAAGGGAAATAGGTTGTATTGCACAGAGAAGAATTTCAGTTAACATAACAGGATTCTATGTATCTATCTATCTGTCTGCCTACTTACCTATTTATCTTTCTAGAGAGTTTTTTTTTTTTCTCTCTAGAGAATTCAGACATGTCCGTTGCTTATTTCTCAGAATTTCCAGTTTTTCCACTTTGTTTGACGCTGTGCTTTAGCAAACACATAATACCTTTCCTCTGCCTTCACTATTATTCCATTTTATCTGTGATTAAGTTTATTGGTGACCTTGTTTATGCCCCAAATCATAGAATTCCAGATGAAACTAGGCATTGGTTCAAAGGTAATAAGTCACTATTTTCTGAATAGTAGAATATCAGAATAGATTCTTCTTTTTCTTTTTTTCTTCTTTCTTTTTCTTTTTTATGGGGGGCAGGGGCTGTGGGAATGGGTGGAGTGCCTGTAACTCACACTGAGAAATCTACCCAAAAGCTTGAATGTAATATCTGAAGTAAACTTGAACATATAAACCTCTTAGGCATTTATCAGGAGTTTGCAATAAGAATTCTTCAATGTCCCTCAAAATTACTTCTTTCATTCTTACTGCTAGCCCTTTAATTAGTCTAGGTCTCCATAATTGTCATGTAGACCAGGGGTCTGCAAACCTTTTCTGTTAAGGGCCAGATAGTAAATATTTTGGTCTTTGCATACTATCTGGCCTCTGTCACAACAACTTCACTCTTCTGGGGTAGGGCAAAAGTCACCATAGAAAATACCAATACATAAGTGAATGAGTACAATTGTATTCTAGCAAACTTTATTTACGAAAACAAGCAGGAGTCAGAGCCCTGTTTTAAACTATCTAGACCCTATCTAAAATTGTCTTCCTTTTTCAATTCTGCATTTTGAAAATGTGGTGGGCACAGCTTGCCCTGCTGACATGACATGACTTAAGTATATACCTCCTTCTCAGACTGGCATTTAAGACCCTCTACAAGATGACTGTTAGAAAGGGAAAGAAAACTGGAACCAAGCAAAAGAAAGTGTTGGGAAAACTGATCTGCCCATAGGTTCTGGTTTTGGCAAGGACAGTTCAAGGAGACTCGTCAAAAGTATAGAAACTTAAGGCATAAACCAGGTCACTATGCCTGCTCACCTTTCTAGGAATATTGGACACCAGAGGGGAATATCGAGATGGTCATCAAATGCTAGGTGGCCAGGAGGCATCATTTGCAATTTTTTTCTCTATGCGAAAGACCCTCAGCCAAGAGTACATGGGGACAAGAGCAAGGTATAGCACAGTTCATGAACCAGGCACTTGGCAAGTTTATCATCAATTCACTGTCAAGCCAAAGCTTTGTTTCTAGGCATCTGGATACCACCCAAATGGCTAGAGTTCATGGCAAAGCCAGGGGCTGGATACATAATAAGCCAAAGAACTAGACTGACCAAAGAGTTGGAAGCAAAGAGAAACGCAGTCCTAACTTAGAGCAGACACTGTAAAAATCTATTCAGAAGGATGAAATTGGTTGTGGTACCATAAACGGAAGGCTGCCTGGTTTTGGGTGGGGCCTCCCTGGGAACTGCCTCAATTAGTTAAGTCAATTCCGGGATCTGCTTTCTGCAATAAATGTGTAACCTTTCTTTCTTTTTTTTTTTTTTTGGAGGTACGCGGGCCCCTTACTGTTGTGGCCTCCCCTGCTTAGGGGCACAGGCTCCGGACGCGCAGGCTCAGCGGCCATGTCTCACGGGCCCAGCCGCTCCGCGGCATGTGGGATCTTCCCGGACCGGGGCACGAACCCGTGTCCCCTGTATCGGCAGGCGGACTCTCAACCACTGCGCCACCAGGGAAGCCCTAACCTCCCCTTCTTGACAGTGGTCAGAGAAACAGGTGATGAGAGCCTGAAAGATCGTAACTCAAATGCCCCTAAGACTAGGGAAGACACGTAAATCCTGGCTTGCAAATGCTCATTGAGAAATCTAACTGACACGCTGAGCAGACTACTGGTCTCAGCAAGTGTTCAGCTGCAGTCTGGCTTTAAGAGAAATCAAATAATATTAAAGACCACTTTATTAAGTCATCTTGAAAAATCACTCTCATAGACACCGGTGATGTTTATCATCTATATGAGCAATTAATGTTTGCCGGTAGAAAAAAACTAATTGGAAAATCAAATCATAATTAGATGGTAACTAGGTAAGCATGGGATCAGTGCAGGGGTGATTTGATGTATAAATTGTTTAATGACATTAGGCTAAGATAACATAAAATACATCTACTTTGCCATAAAAAATTTTCTTGTTGTGAATGGATCCAGAACATGCTGTGCTCATTGCCTGCAATTCCTTGCATCTCTCTTCATAAGAAGGATGTCTTTCTTGGGAAGGAGGCGTTTGAGTTTCAAAGTGGGTATTTAGAAGGCAAACATTCCCTTGACTGTTCTTGCGTTAGCATTGTCAAATTTTATCTCCTGTAACTCTTCATTTTCTATATTTCTCTAACGGGCCAATCCTGATTTTGAAAGAGATAATCTTTATTTAAATAAATCTGTATTTGGACAAACACAGTACAATCAGGTCCTATTGGCATGAGAACTATTCTTTACCTTTCCCATGACTTAACTTATCTCTGCTCTGGTCTATCACCTAACATTTTAACTCTCAAGGGATATTCCCTCTAATTCAATTTGCAAGATAGTAAGTCTTCACGTGCTGTCAAAGGGAATACCTTGAAATGGAAACTACAAAGGCACACAAAGGCATCTGGTTGGCAGACATGGACACTTGGGGGCCCAGCTGTTGGAGGCTAGATCAATGAATCTTGTTAAAGTAATTGAATTCCAAGACCCACTACACCAAGATCTACTTCCTGCCTCAACTAGTATTGGCTTAGGAACAGATGTGGAACTAAACCTGGAGGGGGTATTGGTGGAGGGGAGGGTACGTGAGGGTATGGAGGTTGTATGTCAGAAGATTGAGCTTCTGGGAAGCTGGTGAAAGTAGAGACCATGTGACAGAGAAGGCCAGCCGTAAAGCAGAGTATGAGCTTGAAGTGGGGAGATGACTAATTATTGGCCTAGGTAAGGACAAGGGGAAACTAAGCAATACTCCAGGGAGCTGAGAGCCAGGAATCTGTCCTGAATACAGTTTGGAATATTAGTTACACAGGATGGAAAACAAAAAGGAGAGTGGGAGGATGTAGCAATAAGCACCTCTGAACAGACTATTCTGAAGTCCTCAGTTATGGGACTGCTTAACCATGGTCAAGTCACTGATACTCACCAGCTCATTTTTAAAAATGGGGACAATGAAACTAACTCATGGGGTTATTGAACGACAGTCCGTATAAAGTGCTGATTATAATATATTATTATTATTATTATTAAATCTGACATGTGGAATACTGATAAAAGCTAATTCCCTCTTCTCTAGTGTAGGAAATCCTTAACTTGAAATCTGTGGCCCAAGGGAGAATCATAACTGGGTGTCAGGAAGCATGTGAACCCCTTCCAGTTGTTTACAGAAATTCATGTGTGTATGTGCACTTTTCTGAGAAGGGGGTTTATATCTCTTATCTGATTTTCAACAACGCCCGTGACTGGAGCAAATGTTGAGAAACACTGTACTGGTGCACAGTGGTGACAGATGATTTCCACATCTCACTCACTAGTAGGCAAAAATGTGATCCTACCATATGAACAAGCCAGTTTCCCATTGATTCAGCCTGCGTGGGACAATACCTCAGGAAACAGTCCTTTAGTTCTGACAGCTGGACGTGGCAACTGTGCTTTGGAGTGAAGAGTAATCACAGAGCAAAGAACTCTTTGGTTGACTCAATTCCCCACTTAGGTCCGGTCGCGCTTTGGAACTTTTCTCTCCTTTCTGCTTTTTCTTCTGTCATTAACTAAATTATCCTCATGACTGGCGCCTGTCCTTCTATTCCAGGATGACAAATGCTACCATACTTGTTCTGGTTCTTCCTGGTCTGAACGCAAAGATATAGTCATTGTAACAGAAGCCAGAAATAAAGAGACTCCAGAAATATTCTCTTCCTTCTATTCAGGTGGTCCCTTTTGCCAGTACTTACGAACTAGAACGTATTTAGCACCAGAGTGTTCACAGAGGATTATGCCAATAAAACGGATGCTTTCATTTATGAGGACAACAGTAACGACAGAGCATATTCCATATAAGCGCTGTTACAACATCTGGATCTACTTGACAAGGTGGAAGTCACATTTAGAAGTATTGAGACGGAGATTTTGCATTAGTATAAAAGAAAGGTCAGGTCTGGTAATAACCCATCTGCCATGCTTTGGAACGATGAAATCATTAATTATTCTGGAGACACTGTGAAGACAGTGAATTGAGACATAAAATATGTTTTTTGTAAATTAAAAAATAACTCAAGTCAACATAAGTTCTTTCTTCGTCAAGGTTAAGCTTTCTAGATAAATAGGAAAACATAGGATTAATAAATATGCAAAGACTCATAGCTCTAGACCCTTTAACATATTCATGAGCCACTTAAGAAAATACGGCTGGTATTGGTGGTGGAAGGTTTGGTTCAAAGAATAATTGGTCTTCTGGTGCATGAGATTATATGCTGAATTCTTTCTCATATATAACTGGCAGATAATTAAGGTCTATTTTATGTCCTTCTTAAAAAATAATTTTGGTGACTATCTATAACGCAACAGCAGAACATTTCTATGGACAAAATAGTGGTTTTTGTAGGTGATTCTCAATACATGAATAAGTACTTAGTGAAGATTGTACTTACAGAGCCATCAGTTGCCTTCTAAAGGGGCTGCCCTACTGTGGATTGAGGCATTTGCGTTTACGTTGCTTTACTTATCAATCAGTTTTACTCACTGAGCTTTAATGAAGCAAGCTTAGGAACATGAATCAGAGGAAGGAAAATGGCAAAACTTTCACTGCACCTGTTTTAATGGCTCAGAATCATGCATGTTTTAGTTGAAATGTTTTGCAGGTAACCTGTATCGCTGCTAGCTCATTTTTCAAAACGTTTTAAAAATCAGATTTGATGTAAAGATTATCAGTTTACAGATCAGTAAACAAAAGAAGGCCTGGTTAAGTTTGTAGATGATAGGAGCAAAAGGTAGATGTGATGAAAACTGACAACAAAAGATAGATGCAGGGCTTCCCTGGTGGCGCAGTGGTTGAGAGTCCGCCTGCCGATGCAGGGGACGCGGGTTCGTGCCCCGGTCCGGGAGGATCCCACGTGCCGCGGAGCGGCTGGGCCCGTGAGCCATGGCCGCTGGGCCTGCGCGTCCGGAGCCTGTGCTCCGCAGCGGGAGAGGCCACAACAGTGAGAGGCCCAC
>NW_006786195.1:528607-588118 GCF_000442215.2 Lipotes vexillifer
AAAAAAAAAAAAAAAAGATAGATGCAAAGAGAGGTAGGATTTCACACAATGTTAAAAAAAACAGTCTATACATTCCACATTGACAGGGATTGTGTTTGGTTCAATGTGGTATCTCCATTTCTTAGGACTATGTGTGTCATGTAGTAGGCTCTCAAAAATCTTGTGAATGATACAACTCTCTAAAGATGGATCAGACTAATATGCTAATGGGACACTCCAGCAGAGACAGAATAACAAGGTGCTAGCTATGTGGAACGGAGGGCTCAGGTTTCACGTAAGCGGTTAGACTTAAGTGACCTTAAGTCTTAGGTCTTAGTGACCTAAGTCTTAGTGACCTTAAGTTTAGACTTAAGTGACCTTATTTATGGTTCTACACAATTATGAACTTCTATGTCTTAACATAAGAGAAACATGGTGAATAATAGTATCTTTCCCACCTCATTTAAAATGAAAAGTAAAAGCGATCTGTTTGTCTACAGAAAGTAAATTCTCAAGTTCCTTTCTGAGACCTTCTGTAAAGAGCCAGAATAAACTGGAAACACTTCCAGGATCAAGCAATAAACAAAAGGTTCATCAAACATGCTTTATATATCAAATTTAATCACTAAACTCACTTTGATTGAGCGTTTAAATTAGCAAGAACCAAATTGAGAGTAATTTTTTCAACTTTCGGGTAAATTGGAGTATTTAGCACAATCTAATTAAGAGATGTCGGGAGCTAGTTATTATGGGTCACTAGTCACTACTAATCAGAGGCTCTTGAATATATTTGTAGAATTTTTCTACCTCAGTCTTGTACTGGGTTTCTTTCCTTTCCATAAGAATAAAAATCTGAGCTTTTTAAATTAGTTTGTTTGAAAAGTAAAGCTTTAAACATTTTTCTAATGAAATCACTTCTTTAGATAGTCAAATAATTTGTGATAAATTGTCAGTTTCAGTGATTGGCTTGAAGCAAGACCATAAATACTCAGCTTGACATCACAAAACATCTGCTCTTTGATTGCAATATGCTACTTCTATGATTTCGTTTCAAGAACCTGAATTTTATTTACATGTACCAGATTACATCCTATAAAACTTGAAGTGAATGGTTAGCATTAAGACTTGCAAATAATAACAAGATATATGCAGACACGTGTTAATGAATTGGCCTTTATATTCTTCCCTCATGGCACAATAGTTCATAGTCCCCCAGTAATTCCATGGAAGAGAGGCAAGGATCCAGAGACCTGGAGTCCATTTCAGACATGACTAATTTCATACATACATAAAAGAAGTTAATTATAGAAGAGTTCACTGCTAAGGCTAAAAAGCAGGATATATGTTGTGAGGGTCATGATGGGGCGGGGAGACACAGCTCTACCTCTTATGAATATTGAGTTACTCAATTCAAGAAAGAAAACGCTTTTTTGGACTGATTTGAGTCATCTTGATATATTAAGAATTCTCTTGCTTTCCATTTTTTGTCTCTTAACCAAAAAGCTTATAGTTCCCTCACTACAAACTGATTCCAAGGTTTGACTTCTAAAGTGCTCTTTTTAAAGCTCTCAGTTACTTGAAAATCCCTGAATTTTCTAAAATCCCCCATGTGCTATATTTATTTTAAAGGAATTATGTGTACATGCTTTGTTCATTAATCACAAGTTGAGAAGTGTAGGAAAACATAAAATATTAGCAGCTGAAAAGATGCTTCAAGAACTTTACAACTGAGAGTACTGAATAATATATCTGGAAACGGTGGTGAAATAATGACAAGAGAAAAGCTTGGCTACCATTTTTTTTTTTTATCCATCAGTGAAATTGGCTCTTCTGTTTAGAAAATATTTCTTGGAAATCTTGTTTTTCATTTAGTCTGTTTGATGATGTTTTTCACTGGCAAGCATAAGAAAACAGAACAGTGATATTTGAAGCCCTTTTCTTGAGGGTTGGGTTAAAAACAGGAAGTGATGCCCAGCATGAGATTAAAGATTCACATTCACGCCTCTAACACCAACACCTCCCAAGTCAGCCATCAAATGAGGAGTTAGAAACTCATAAATGAGGCTAAAATCAAGGCAAATTTTGCAGATTTGTACTCAGTTATGAATATTTTCCAAAGTTCTTGAAGTTGGCTTTTGCAAGAACTTTTCTTAATTCCTTTGAATACCTGAAAAATATATTTGCATACAGGTCTATATAGGAAGGGTTTAAATAATGCAGGTCTACTTCTCTAATTAAGGTCTTCAAAGCAGTACTCACCGTCGAGTTTAAACTTTCAGGAAGGATTTCCCCCAAATGAGTTGACTCACATTAGTATATAAATTACTTGTACCTTAACTAGAAAGTGACTCTCCTAGGAATTATTGAAATGTTCAAAACTTCCTTTATAATGCATAGTTTAAATGAGCAGAATTTTGAGTGGATACACAGGAAGCTAACCACTTTGATTCATTTTTAATATCACAAACATAAGACACAGATTAATAATGAATAAGGTATTCTATACTTCAGTAAAATATTTGTTGGCTTTATAATGTTAAAGAGAATGAAGAATAACCCATTCACTTATCTCACCTAACACTGTCTCGCCAAGTAAAATTTTTGTACACAACATTTTATGCTTATTTAGAATCTAATAACTGCAAAATATTGAAGGAATTTAACCATCAATAGTGCTGTTAGTGATTATCATAGTTTACATTTTCTGCTTTGAAAACGAGTGCCTAGAAACTTTTCCAACAATCTTAGGTAATGTTTAACCACTATGCTTAACTCTCCTTTGTCAGTTTCATGATGAGTTAGCAGGTACTCTAATTGGATGTCTTATTTCAGGATCCCTGGATGGATAATTCCTGTTTAATCACGAAAAAGGCCCTGGGGAAAAAGTACAACTCCTATTTACTGTTCTCCATGTGATCAGATGAGGTCTCTGATATTTGTTTATTTTCTGAATTATCTCCAAAACTGCAATTGTAGAAATAATATCCCACACAATGTATTTCAACTAGTTGTTCTTAAATGCTGAAAATACACCCACACTATTATAATGACACTGTGAACTATTGCATTTTCACTCCTTTGATATAATTTTAAGAAAAAATAACAAAAAAAGTGTGGTTATATTCCCATTCTTGATTCTCCACTCTTTTTAATGCACTGGTAAACAGTCCAAACTTATTAATTTTTTTATCCATTCAGTAAATTTTTATTAAGACCCATATGTTCCGTGGATTAAATCATTCACCAAAATATTGTTGCAAGTACTCTAAGCTTGGAAGAACTGAGGACAAAGAATATTCCTTGAGTACACACAATACTCATATTAATTCTGTGTGGACACATGGATATCAAATGTAACACCTCAAAAATCAACATTTGGTATCAAATTTATTATGAGAGAAAATGAGTGACATCGGAAATAACACCAAAATATTTAATAGTGGAGGTTTCAGAATGGACAACATTGAGAAAGAAATTAAAGATAGTCTCTAATACAGTGATTTCAAAGTAGTAAGCACTTGAGAAAGTCTTTGTTAAACATTACTTGGGCATTCTATAAAATAAGTCAAAACACAGGCATTACGTAAACTTTCCTTAAGGAAGACATATTATTAAGATATTTCAGGGAAAAAATTAACAAAGTTCACTATGAATTGGCTTATGAAAAAACAGCTTTAAGATGTTTTTAGTCCAAAATTATGATCTTCTAAATATGCCCCCAAGGCTTTAAAGTATCTGGCTTTAGAGCCAGATTTAGCTTTACCAACGGCCTATTTGCTCCAGAGTCTACCCACTGGTCCAAAAAGACCAGTTCTGAATCTTGGTTCCTGTTTAAATTTGAAGAAGCCAGCTACAGCAAATGCCACGAATACCCTCCTAAAAACCTATAAACGTAGGTTAGAATGAGCAGTAGCTTTTTCTGTAGTCAACGTAGACAGTTAACCACTCTTTTTGACCTCCAGAAAACAGTAAGCAAAGAGATTCAACCAGAGACTGATAATAACAATCTTAAATTGTATAATCTTTTAGTATATTTAAAGTGAGATATACTTTTTAAAGCCTTTTAAGTGTTACTGAACCAAACTTGGGTCCACTTGCCCACACGCAGTGAAGCCAGTATAGTGACACGAGGCTGTAGTGAAGGAAAGTGCAGGGTGCCAAGCATGGAGTCCACAGCAGCTAGTGCACAAAACACCTGAACTTCCCAGTGGGAAATGGGGTTTATCCCAGGAGTGCAAGGATTCTTCAATATATGGCAATCAATCAATGTGATACACCATATTACCAAGTTGAAGGGTAAAAGCCATATGATAATCTCAATAGATACAGAAAAAGCTTTCGACAAAATTCAACACCGATGTATGATAAAAAACCCTCCAGAAAGTAGGCATAGAGGGAACTTACCTCAACATAATAAAGGCCATATATGACAAACCCACAGCCAACATCATTCTCAATGGTGAAAAACTGACACCATTTCCACTAAGAGCAGGAACAGGGCAAGGTTGCCCACTCTCACCACTATTATTCAACATAGTTTTGGCAGTTTTAGCCACAGCAATCAGATAAGAAAAATAAATAAAAGGAATCCATAGCGGCAAAGAAGTAAAGCTGTCACTGTTTGCAGATGACATGATATTCTACATAGAGAATCCTAAAGCCGCTACCAGAAAACTACTAGAGCTAATCAATGAATTTGGTAAAGTAGCAGGGTACAAAATTAATGCACAGAAATCTCTTGCATTGCTATATACTAATGATGAAAAATCTGAAAGAGAAATTAAGGAAACACTCCCATTTAGCATTGCAACAAAAAGAATAAAATACCTAGGAATAAACCTACCTAAGGAGACAAAAGACCTTGTATGCAGAAAACTATAAGACACTGATGAAAGAAATTAAAGAGGATACAAACAGGTGGAGAGATATACCATGTTCTTGGATTGGAAGAATCAACATTGTGAAAATGACTCTACTACCCAAAGCAATCTGCAGGTTCAGTGCAATCCCTATCAAACTACCATTGGCATTTGTCACAGAACTAGAACAAAAAATTTCACAATTTGTATGGAAACATTAAAGACCCCGGATAGCCAAAGTAATCTTGAGAAAGAAAAACGGAGCTGGAGGAATCAGGCTCCCTGACTTCTGATTATACTACAAAGTTACATTAACAAGACAATATGGTACTGGCACAAAAACAGAAATATAGATCAAGGGAACAGGATAGAAAGCCCAGAGATTAACCCACGCACATATGGTCACCTTATCTTTGATAAAGGAAGCAAGAATATGCAATGGAGAAAAGATAGCCTCTTCAATAAGTGGTGCTGGGAAAACTGGACAGCTACATGTAAAAGAATGAAATTAGGACACTCCGTAACACCATACACAAAAATAATCTCAAAATGGATTAAAGACCTAAATGTAAGGCCAGATACTATAAAACTCTTAGAGGAAAATAGGCAGAACACTCTATGACATAAATCACAGCAAAAATCTTTTTGAGCCACTTCCTAGAGAAAGGGAAATAAAAACAAAAATAAACAAATGGGACCTAATGAAACTTAAAAGCTTTTGCACAGCCAAGGAAAACATAAAGGAGACGAAAAGACAACCCTCAGAATTGGAGAAAATTTTGCAAATGAAGCAGCTGACAAAGGATTAATCTCCAAAATATACAAGCAGCTCATGCAACTCAATATCATAAAAACAAATAACCCAATCTAAAAATGGGCAGAAGACCTAAATAGACATTTCTCTAAAGAAGATATACAGATTGCCAACAAACACATGAAAGGGTGCTCAACATCACTATTCACTAGAGAAATGCAAATCAAAACTACAATGAGGTGTCACCTCACATGGGTCAGAATGGCCATCATTAAAAAATCTAGAAACAATAAATTCTGGAGAGGGTGTGGAGAAAAGGGAACCCTCTTGCACTGTTGGTGGGAATGTAAATTGATACAGCCACTGTGTAGAACAGTATGGAGGTTCCTTAAAAAACTAAGAATAGAACTACCATACAACCCAGCAATCCCACTACTGGGCATATACCCTGAGAAAACCATAATTCAAAAAGGGTCATGTACTGCAATGTTCACTGCAGCTCTGTTTACAATAGCCAGGACTTGGAAGCAACGTAAATGTCCATCGACAGATGAATGGATAAAGAAGATATGGCACATATATACAATAGAATATTACTCAGCCATAAAAAGAAACATAATTGATTTACTTGTAGTGTGGTGGATGGACCTAGAGTCTGTCATACAGAGTGAAGTGAGTCAGAAAGAGAAAAACAAATACCATATGCTAACATATATATGGAATCTAAAAAAAAAAATGGTTCTGAAGAACCTAGGAGCAGGACAGGAATAAAGACGCAGATGTAGAGAATGGATCTGAGGATACAGGGAGTGGGAAGGGTAAGCTGGGACGAAGTAAGAGAGTGGCATGGACATATATGCACTACCAAATGTAAAATAGATAGCTAGTGGGAAGCAGCCCCATAGCACAGTGAAACCAGCTCGTTTCTTTGTGATGACCTAGAGGGGTGGGATAGGGAGGTTGGGAGGGAGACGCAAGAGGGAGGGCATATGCGGATATATGTGTACATATAGCTAATTCACTTTGTTATGCAGCAGAAACTAACACAACATTGTATAGCAATTGTACTCCAGTAAAGACGTTAAAAAAAAGAGTCTGGTAGGGGGTGTAACGCTGAAACTTTTTCACTCAGTGTCGTCCCTTGTCCTTGAAGCACCATTGTCCTTGGAACACCACATTCCCCCCTCTATTTATAGGGCCAATTCCTTGGCCTTATTGGATACCCTGCTCATATCTACCTAACTGCCTAATTCCCTCTCAGGCATTTGGGAACCTCTTTGTTAGGAGAAGGGGCAACGAACTTTCTCTGGTTGCTTCCTGCTGCGTGGGGTCATCATGGGGTCTGGGTTCCCGTTGGCTGCTCTCTGTCAGGGTGTATCTAGGGAGGAGTGCGGGCCCCATGGAAAGTGATGGCAACTTGTTCAAGGGTTGTATGGGTATTGTCTGGCCAGTATTCTTGTTGCATCACCATTTGGAGGTTTTTTGGTTGTATTCTGGAAGAGACAAACTTAACAAGGTGGTTAAAAATACATGGCCCCAAAATTGGCCTGGACCTTGCCGATTGGTTAACCAAAATACAGCAGTCCCCCTTTAACATTGCACAGGTCCCTCCCTGATAAGCTGTTAGGAGGTCCTGAGCTCTTCTATTTTGTAAAACCACTTCTGCTAGAGAATTTAGTAGCGTGTTAATTTGAGCTGCAAGGTTGGCAACCTGTTGTGCGAGTTCAAGAGAGAGCTGTCGGGTAGTGAAAATAGAGTTGAAGAGCCCTGCTGAGCCTGTTCCCATCCCTGTTAGGAGGATCGAGGAATGGTGAGTGGGGCCAGAGAAGGAGGTCAGGGCTGAATAAGTAGCCCCTGTATCAGTTAGAAAGCTTATAGTAGCCCCTGCCCCATCCAGGGTTACCTGGGGCTCCTCCGGTCTTAAGGGGAACATAGGGGCCTGTAGATTGAGCCCCGGGCACCTTCAGTCATCCGCATCCAGGAGCCCCAGATCTAAAGCGCAATCCGGTTCTTGATCCTGATGGTCAAAACCACCGACAGGGGCAATCGGCCGTGACCTCGGCCCAGGGGGTTGGGATCCGAAATACCCCAGGTGTTGAGTGATTATGGAATTAGCCTACCCGCTTGAGGGTGGGAGGGACAACTCCTCTTCCAGTGGCCCTTTTGGCGACAGTAAGGGCATGGGGTATCGGGTGGTGGGGTGCAGCCATTCCTGACAGTGTGCCCCTGCTGACCGCACTGATAGCAGGTCAGCGGTGGTTTCTGAGACAGAAAAGGGGCTCCCGTGGGTCCCTGATTGGGAGGGACTGAGTAATGGCAAGAGCCATATGCTGAGCGTGCCGTTTTAATTTTTCCTCCTCTCGGTTCTCGTCTGTTCCTAGAAGCCTCCTCCCTATTGTTGAAGACCATGTTAAAGGCCATGTCAATAGGGCAGAAAATGGGGTCTGTGGCCCTTGCTCTAGTTTCTGTCATTTCTGTCTTATGTCTGGGGATGCCTGGCTTATAAAGTGAACTGAAAGTAGAGCCTGACCTTCAGGGGTCTCAGGGTCTAGGCTGCTGTATTTCCTCATAGCCTCTGCTAATCGGGCCGGAAAAAGGGCTGGATTCTCAGAGGGTTCCTGTGTGACTTCTCTGGGTTTCTGATAATTGACAGGTTTGATGATTGCCTTTTTCATACCTTCTGGTAGACAGGTAATCATGTAATTACTCCTAGTGGGCCCTCCTGCTGGCCCATTTTCATTTGCCGGGTGTCTCCATCCTGGGTCTGCCCGTGAGACTGCCTCTGCCCCTGCTCGGTTCTCATTAGGATTTCGGGCGTGTGTCTCATCTGCCCAGGCCTGAGCCAAGGCCCCGATCCTGGCCTTTTCCTCATGAGTGCAGCAGGTACTTAGGACCACAGGAATATCTGGCCAAGTTAAGTCAAAGGCTATAGTTAGGGCCTGGAATTCCCTGATGAACGTGGAGGGGTCCTGGCTAAAGGAGTCCGGTTCCCCTTGAATATGAGAGAGATCAGACATGGGGAAGGGGACGTGAACTCTGATAGTGCCTAGATCTCCGTTGGCAACGTCTTGTAGGGGAAGCATATTGGGACTCGATTCAGAGCGTTGGGCTGCTCGTGACCGAGTGTGGGGAGGGGAGGGAAGGTCTGCTTCCGGATACGCAGGTCGGGGCTGGGGAGAAGGTTTAGGAGGAGGCTGGGGAGACCTCATCCAAGATACCTGGTGGATGGGGCGATGGGTAGGGACGAGGCAGTGAAGCTGCAGGAGGACAGGGGGGTGGGCGAGGCATTAAAGCGGCGATGGAGAGACACGTGCGACAGGAGTCCCTCGGGCTCGGATTCTGACTGAGGGCCACGAAGGCCTGGACATATGGAACCTCGGAACCCTTTCCTAGTTTCCGACAATAGAGATCAAGATGGAGGATCGCGTTGTAATTTAGCGTGCCATTAAGAGGCCATTGTTCTTGGTCCCCCAGTTTGTATGGGAGCCAAGCCGTGTTACAGAAGAAAATGAGCCTCTTTTTGAGATTGTCTGGGTCAAATTCCCTCCAATTCCTGAGAATACAACCAAGAGGTGAGTCTAAGGGAATAGACGTACCTGAACCCATTCTTAGCCTCAATGCCATAGAATAGGCGTACTGAGAATCACTGACGGGCAATAGGGCATCCCACTTTGTCTGAGTGACATCTCCGTGTGACTAAGGCACCAGTGAGAACAGTGCGACTGAGGCATCAGTGACCAGAGAGGGGAATTCCCGGAAGCCGGCCGGAAATTGACTCACTATTAGAAGATTCTCAGGGATGGGAAGGGGCTCTCGGGACCATCTAGAGGCGGCGAGGTCCTTTGGAGTCAATCCAAGCCAAGGAGAAAGAAGCAGAAGCGACAGAAAAGAGGACTGAGGATTCCACCTTCTAACCCTGCAGAGGAGGCAGTGGCCAAGGGACTGTGGGCTTTGTGCTTTGCTTTGTCCACGATGTGCCTCGTGTTGCATGGAAGTTGTCCTGATGGGAGCAGACGCTCTAATAGCCTGGTCCGTTCCGTGGCCCCCTTATCCTTTCACAGGAGTCTTCAAGCGGCAGGCGCCCTAATGGCTTTTAAATAACCCGTGCCCGCACAATACCAATCGGCCCAGTCTTCAGTCAGAAGGAAGACAGAGGGATCCTCACCCGTTCTGGGAGGCAGTTACTGGGGTGAAGTGAGCCACGGAGCCTTTGGAACACACCAGGGTGTGGCCCTGACCACGGTTCCTCCATTGCTTCCACCGCAGCTTGCCTGTTCACAGAGGGTCCCAAGGAATGAGGAGAGGAGGTGGGGAAAGAGATCCCCCCGGAGATCCCTGTACGGGCCACCAAATGTCGTGGTCCGAACGCGGGTTGGAAAAGAATTTCCAGACGCAAGGCAGAACGTAAAGAAGATAGAATTTATTAGCGGTAAGGGTTGCTGCCAGAACAGCAGGTCGACTTCCTAGTAGTCTGGGAGAGTAGAGCCCGAACATGTGCGATTGATCAGTTTTTATAGCCAGAAAACAAAGGAATGGTCCGAGGTGATAATTTCCATTACTGATTGGTCGAGGCACATATACCTTCCTTCTATAGGGTGGGAGTGGGACAGGGCAGATTCTGCCTTTCCTTATTTGGGAGATGTCCCATTGCCCAGGTGGGCATTGCCCAGGTGGGCTCAGGAATTTCATAACCATGGCAACATGGCGGGGACGGCGATTAAGAGTCTGGTATAGGGTGTAACGCTTACACTTTTTCAGGCAGGGTCATCCTTTGTCCTTGAAGCACCATTGTCCTTGGGGCACCACACTTTTGACAATACTGAGCTTTGAAAGCAAAAGTCAGTCACTCTTTGATTACCAGTAGGAGACTATAGATTGAATTATCTCTAGGTTTAACAATTACAATTTACATCTTTTTGCTACAACTCACATTTCCTATAATAATAGGTGGTCACATCTCAACAGAAGGCCTTAATGAGTCCTGTGAAGTAAGCAAACATTGACTGTGTACAAGTGAGCTAAACTGAGTAACTACAAACACTTTCATTGGAAAGTGGCAATAACTGGCAACCTAGATTTCTATATCTAGCAGAAATGTCGGTCAAAAAATGAAGGCAAAGAGACTTTTTTTTAGAAAAACAAAAGCTGAGAAAATGTGTTGCCAGCAGACCTATAATAAGAGACATGCTAAGGCTAATTCTTCAAGCTGAAAAAATGCTACCAGATGGAAACTTGGATCCATAGAAAGTAAAGATGAGTGTTAGAAATGGTAAGCATGTGAATAAATAGGAAAGACATTTTTGTCATTTATTAACCTCTTTAAAAGACAATTAAGGGATGAACAGAAAACTCACTAAAAAGATTTGAAAGTGAAGCTTAAATTTGAAAATTTCTTGATCTCACTCAAATTATAGAAATTGAAATATAAACAATACTAAGATATTATTTTTCATATATTAGACTGGCAAAAGTTAAAAAACAAGACATTCTGTTGGCAAGACTGTGGGGAAACAGACACTCTCATACGTTGCTCATGGAAAATTGTTATATCCCTTTAGGAGAAAAATGTGGCAATATTTAACAAAACCACATATGCACTTACCTTTTGACTCAGAAATCCCACTTCTAGGAATCTATTCTAAGACACTCTTCTAACAATATAAAAATACATATGTATGAGGCTATTTATTGCAGTATTATTTGTACAGTTGACCCTTGAACAGGGGGCATAGGGGCACCAACCCCTGTGCAGTTGAACATCTGCACGACTTTACAGTTGACACTCTTATCCGAGGTTCTGCGTCTGCAGATTTAACCAACCACAGATCATGTAGTACTGTGGTGTTTATCAAAAAAAACAATCCACCTGTAAGTGGACCCATGCAGTTCAAACCCATGCTGTTCAAGGATTACCTGTATTTGTAAAATATTAGAAATAAACCAAATATCCATACATAGGAGAATCATTGGATAAATTATGATATATTTACATAACAAAGTAGTCTGCAGGTATAAAAGAATAAGGAAGATTCCACTATAATGATTTGGAGTTTTTCTAGGATATATTGTTAAATGAGAAAAGTGAAATGCAAAGGAGTAGCTATAGTGTTCTACACTTCATGTAAGAAAGAAGGGACTACTAGCTTGGCTATAATAAAAAAGATGGATAATTACAAGTTGGCAAATGTGGAAAAATTGAGACCCTTACAACACTGCTGGTGAGAATGTAAAATGCAATTGATGCAGTCACTTTGGATAAACAGTCTGGCAGTTCCTCTAAAGGTTAAACATAAAGTCACCAAATGACCCAGCAATTCCACTCCTACTCATGTATTCAAGAGAAATGAAAACATAGCCACACAAAATTTGAATACAAATGTTCACAGCAACATGATTTATAACAGCCCAGAAGTGGAAACAACCTAAATGTCCATCAGCTGATGAATGGATAAATAAAATGTGGTATATCCGTACAATGGATTATTTTTCAGCCATAAAAAGAAATGCAGTACTGATCCATGCATGGACGAACTTTGAAAATATTATGCTAAGTGCAAGAAATTAGTTATCAAAGATCGCATAGATTAGTGGTTATCTACGGTTGGGAGTTGGGGAGGATGATGAGTGACTGATAATGGGTACAGGGTTTATTTGGGGGTGATGAAAATGTTCCAAAGTTAATGTGACGGTTGAACAACTGAGTGAATACACTAAAAACCAATGGTATGTACACTTTACGAGTGAATTTTATGGCGTGAGAATTATGTGTCAAGAAAGCTGTTATATTAAAACAAGAAGGAAAGAAGGGGATATTAGAGACTATACTACGTGGGTATTCCAGGGGTCCAGTGGTTAGGACTCCATGCTTCCACCGTAGGGGCCATGGGTCCGACCCCTGGTGGGGGAACTTAGATCCTGCATGCCACAGGCATGACCAAAAAAAAAAAAAAAAGAAACTATACGTGTTGTGTTCACTTATGCAAAATAAATACAGGAACTATAAATCAGGAACTAAAGGTATTTGTTAACTACAGTGGGTGGGCGTGAAAGAGTGGAAAGAAGAGAGAAATGGGACTAGAGTAATGGGGATTAAGAGAGAGCAATATTTCCTAATGATTGATTGATATTATTCTGGATACAAGCATGAGGTTTCTTGATCAAGGCAGCTTACTATATTACTTACAGTAATAACCATGTCAATTCTAGGGCAACCATCAAACACACTCACAGAGATATAACTTAAAAATCATTACTTAAGAAAAATCGAGATACTAAAAAGTATATGATTCACTCAAAAGAAGGTAGGATTAGGGAAACTGAGATAAAGAACAAGTGGGATATATAAAAACCAAAAGCCAAGATGGGAGACTTAAACCCAATCATTTCAATGTTACATTAAATGTAAATGAACAAATAGATATAAATTTTTTGAGTTAGCAGCAGATATTATCTATTGGATTTTTTTTTTTTTTAATGAAAGCTTATAAAATTACTGTCTTTAAAAACTCATTTTATGTATACATATGGTGAACATTGTTCAAACTGGGACACTTTTGAGAGCGAAAGGGGGTTCTACTCATAATTATGCCAGAATAGTAGATATAAAAACCAGGACTGAGGCTCACCTCACCTGTAAACAACAGTTGGTGGTTTGGGCTTCTCCAGCCCACAGTGTTTAGATCATAAGTACAGAAGGTCAGGATTTGCAAGATTATTGTCCGCTACCTCCCTTAAGTTTTAAAATTTCCATATTTCTTATTATTCATTTAAAAATACCTATTGAGGGCCTTCTAAACGCCAGTACCTAATAATTCAGAGGTAAATAAGGCCCTGCTGTCTTCCACAGTTTCACTACCAGTGAAGGAGGCAGATCAGCAGCTGGATAAAATCATATATAAATCTGCTGATTAAGTGATATTTAAATGAATATGAACAGCACAGAGCCGAATTTTTCCAGGAAAGTTGTAGAATGTTTCTGAGACTAGGAGACATTTGAGTCTGCATCTTAAAGAATAAATAAAAATGAATAAAAAAGAGTCAGAGAAGGCTATTCCAAAAGGAGAGAATAGCAATCGAAAGGATAGTTATAAGTGGGTCTGTTGTTTTGGTTAATTGTAAAAATTTTAGCAAAGCAATAACATACATCTTAATGAATCGAAGATTAGAAGAAGAATGATGAGAAATAAATCTGGACAGATCTGGGGAGAAGAGAACATTGTTAAGGATATTATAACAGTGTAACAAGTTGGATTTTGGTCCTATAGTTTGGCAAAGGAAAACAACAGAGCTTTCCAAAGAAGGTGGTGTGATCAGGATTATAAGAGTCCAGGGCCACGGACAAAATGAATTAGGCCAAAAAAAGATCAAAATAAGGCAGTGATAGTGAAGAGGAGAATAAGAGCCAGATTCCATAGATAGATTTTTAGGGATGAGCAGAGTCAAGGCAGTCAGGCCTATAGCTTGGTAGCTTGAGTGAATTTTGTTACCATTAAATGGATTATAGCCCCCAAGACAGAACTGATTTTGGAGAGAAAAATTCCATTCTGTAAACGCTGGTAACTCTACAATAGCTGTTAATAAGGGTAGTATGATTAGAACAGGATGTAGCCTAACCTGAGATAAGTTTCTGAGCCTGTTCACTCAAAAGCTCAGCCAGGAACTGGATGGATCATGTTCCATCGAAACTGCCCAAGAAAATAGGGCATATATGCATCATTGTGAATGACCCTGGGGAGGTTCCGTTAATTTTCTCATATCTCTATTTCTCTTCATTTTCCTTTGCATTTCTAAATTTTTTGTTTCAAGTAGTATAATGCTATATTATTTTTAATAATAATCATGACTCCAAGAGATAAGTGAGAATTGTTCCATTTAACAATTTTAAATGGTGCCTTTTGTCTTATTTAATGTTTGTTGCTTGAAACAAAGAATGTTATGCTTGTCTTTTCTGTTTGCATTTGTGTAAAAATGCCTTATTGCCCTTTTATATTAAACTTTTCTATATCATTTGGATTTAAATGCATCCCTTGTAAAACAGCATATAGTTGCATTTTAAATCTTTCTAAGAGTCTTTGCCTTTTAGTAACATACAAAGAGTATAAACTATATTTCTTGAAATAGTGAATACTATCTGCTTATTGTGCTTTTTTTTTTTTTGCATTTTCTAGCTGTTTGCCTTATTTTTATACTTAGATTTTCCCCTTTTTTCCAGTTTTATTTAGACTTAATTGACATGTAACATTATATAAGCTTAAGGTGTACATCATAATGATACATGTAAATATAGTGGAATGATTACCACAATAAATTCAGTTTAACCATCTATCACCTCACCATTACAAATTTTTTCTTATGAGGAAATGTCTCAGATTTACTCTTTCAGCAACTTTCAAATATAAAAAAACAGTATTGTCACCATACATAATTACAAAAAAATTCTTTTTCTTATGTTGAGAACTTTTAAAAATCTATTCTCTCAGCAACCTTCAAACATGCAATACAGTATTATTAACTACAGTCACCATGCTGTATAAAATACATCATCAGAACTTATTTCTCTTATAGTAACTGGAAGTTTGTACCTCTTAACCACCTTCACCCATTTTCCCACCTGCCAACCCTGGTCTCTGGCAACCACCCATCTGTTCTCTATGAATTTGGGTTTTTTAGATTCCACATGTGAGTGAGAACATACATTATTTGTCTTTCTCTGTCTGACTTATTTCATGTAGCATAATGCCCTCCAGGTTCATCCATGTGCTTGCAAGTGACAGGATTTCCTTCTTTTTTATGGCTAAATAATATTCTATTTTGTATATATACCAAGTTTTCTATATCCATTCATCCATGAATAGACACTTAGGTTGTTTTAATGTCCTGGTTATTGTAAATAACGCTACTATGAACACAGAAGTGCAGATATCTCTTTGAGACAGTGATTTTATTTCTTTCAGATATATACCCAGAAGTGGAATTTCTGGATCATATGGTAGTTCTAATTTTAACTTTTTGAGGAAACTCCATACTGTTTTCCATAATGGTGGTACCAATTGATATTCCCATCAACAGTGCACAAGGATTCCCTTTTCACGACATCCTCACTAGCACCTGTTATCTCATGTCTTTTTCATGATTGCCATTCTAACAGGTATCAGGTGATATCTCATTGTGGGTTTTATTTATTTATTTATTTATTTATTTTTGGCGGTATGCGGGCCTCTCACTGTTGTGGCCTCTCCCGTTGTGGAGCACAGGCTCTGGACGCGCAGGCTCAGTGGCCACGGCTCACGGGCCCAGCCAGTCCGCGGCATGTGGGATCTTCCCGGACCGGGGTACGAGCCTGTGTCCCCTGCATTGGCAGGCGGACTCTCAACCACTGTGCCACCAGGGAAGCCCCTCATCGTGGTTTTGATTTGCATTTCCCTGATGATTAGTGACGTTGAGCTCCTTTTAATATACTTGTTGGCCATTTGAATGTCTTTTATGGAAAAAATATCTATTCAAGTCCTTCATCCATTTTTTAATTGGATTATTTGGGTTTTTTTGCTATTAAGTTGTTTAAGTCCCTTATATATTTTGGATATTAACCCCTTATTAGATATATGATTTGAAAATATTTTCTCCCATTCTGTAGGTTGCTTTTCATTTTGTTGATCATTTCTTTTGCTGTGCAGAAGGTTTTTAGTTTGATGCAATCCCACTTGTTTATTTTTGGTGTTTTCACTTGTGCTTTAGGTGTCATATCCAAAAACTCATTGCCAAGACCAATGTAAAGGAATTTTTCCCAATGTTTTCTTCTAGGAATTTTATGCTTTCAGGTCTTATATTTACATCTTTAATCTATATCAAGTTAATTTTTGTGAGTGGTATAAGATAAGTGTCTAGTTTCATTCTTTTGCATGGGAAAATTAAGATTTTCCCATTTATGAAAGAGACCATCTTTTCCACTGATTATTCTTGACTCCCTTGTCAAATATTAGTGGAAGGTATATGAAAGGTTGATTTCTGGGCTCTTGATCCTGTTCCATTGGTCTATGTGTCTGATTTTATGCCAGTACCATACTGTTTTGGTTACTATAGCTTTGTAATATAGTTTGAAATCAGGAAATGTGAGTTTCCAACTTTGTTCTTCTTTCTCAAGATTGCTGTGGCTAATTAGGGTCTTTTGTGGTTCAAAACAAATTTTAGGATTGCTTTTTTCTATTTCTGTGAAAAATGCCATTAGAATCTTAATAGAGGTTGCATTGAATCTTTGGAGTGCTTTGGGTAATATGGACATTTTAACAATATTAGTTCTTCCAATTCATAAACATGGGATATCTTTCCATTTACTTGTGTATTCTTCATTTGTTCATCAATATCTTATAGTTTTTAGTGTACATGTCTTTTAACTCCTTAGTTGAATTTATTCCAATTTATTTTATTTCTTATGCTATTGCAAGTGTGATAGTTTTCTTTATGTCATTTTTAGACGATTAATTGTTAGTGTATAGAAATTCAACCAATTTTTGGATATTGATTTTGTACCCTGCAACTTTACTAAACTTGTTTACTGGTTCTGAAAGTCTTTTGGTGTAGCCTTCAGTATTTTCTATATATAATATCAAGTCATCTGAAAATAATGACAGTTTTATTTCTTCCTTTCTGATTTGGATGCCATTTAATTTTCTTTTCTTGCCTAATTGCTCAGGCTAGGACTTCCACTACTGTGTTGAGTAGTAGTGGTAAGAGTAGACACTTTTGTCTTTTTCCTGATCTTAGAGGAAAATCTTTCATGCTTTCACCAATGAGTATGATGTCAGCTGTGGGCTAGTCTTATATGGCCTTTATTATGTTGAGTACATTCCTTCAGTACCCATTTTGTTGAGAGTTCTTATCATAAATAGGTGCTGAATTTTGTCAGATAATTTTTCCACATCTATTGAGATGATCATACGATTTTTTTCTTTTATTCTTTTATTCTATTAATGTGATGTATCACATTGATTGACTTGCTTACATTGAATCATCCTACTTGATCCTGGTTTATAATCCTTTTAATGTGCTGCTGAGGTTCAGTTTCCTAGTATTTTGTTGAGAACTTTTGCATTTATATTCATGAGGGTTATAATTCTCTAGTTTTCTTGTATTGTCCTTATTTGGCTTTGGTATCAATATAATGCTACCCTCATAAAATGAGTTTGAAAGTGTTCCCATCTCATCAGGTTTTTGGAAGAGTTTGAGAATGACTGTCATTAATTCTCCTTTGAATGCTCAGTAAAATTCATCAGTGAAACTATCTAGTTCTGGACTTTTGTTTTTTGGGAGGTTTTTGACTACTGACTCAATATCCTTACTTGTTATTGGTCTGTTCATATTTTCTATTTCTTCATAATTCAGTCTTGGTAGGTTGTATGTTTCTAGGAGTTTATCTATTTTTCTATTTTATCTATTTGTTAACATATAGTTATTTGTAGTAGTTTCTTATGATCCTTTATATTTCTGTAATATCACTTGTAATGTCTCCCCTTTCTTTCACAATTTTATTTGGGTCCTCTCTATTTTTCTTGGTTAGTATAGCTAAAGGTTTGTAAGTTGTGTTTATCTTTTCAAGGATCATAATCTTAGTTTTTTTTAATCTTTTTACTGTTTGCCTGTTCTCTATTTCATTTATTTTCATTCTAATCTTTATTACCTCTTTTCTTCTGCTAACTTTGTGCTTAGCTTGTTCTTTTTTTCTAGTTCCTTGAGGTGTAAAGTTACGTTGTTTGTTTGAGATCTTTCTTTTTCCTTGATGCATGTATTTAATGCTATAAACATGACTCTTAGAACTGCTTTTGCTGCATCCCATATGCTGTGGTTCCATTTTTGTTTGTCTCAAGATGTTTTTTTATTTCTCTTTTGATTTCTTCTTTGTTCCATTGATTGTTCATCACTGTGTTGTTTAATTTTCATGTATTTGCAAATTTTGCATTTTTCCTCCCACTATTGATTTTTAACTTCATACCATTATGGTTGGAAAAGATACTTGGTTTTATTTCAGTCTTCTTAAATATGTTAAGACTTATTTTGTGGTGTAACATTTGATAAATCTTAGGAAAGGTCCCATACTCTAGGCTATACTGAGTTGTAGGCAGCCTTCAAATTTGCTTTCTGGCTCTGGCAGGGCTGTGGAACTGGCTACACGGCTAGTGTGGCTTGTTGGCTGCATCAGGCAGTACTGTCCACTGAGCTCTCTGGCCAGACAGGGCTACCAGCTTGGCTCTGTTAATGGGCAGAGCTGATGGCTGGACTCTCTGCTCAGGTGCCACTGCAAGCAGGGATGTAGGGTGGGCCCCACAGCTTCCCAAGTGCTCTGATTAAACTTCATGGTCAGGCAGGAGTGAGGACCATATTCAGCAGTAGGCATGGCCACAGACCTGCTTCCCTGCTTGGGAAGGGTGGCAGAATAGGCTCCAAGGCCAACATGGCTTGTGGCTGGGGACATGAGTCAGCCAGATCTTTCCACCAAGTTCCAAGGCCATTGGCTTTGATCTGCAAATGGACAGAGCCATTGGCTGGGTTCTCTGCTCAGATGCTGTTATAAGTGGTGCTACAGGATAGGCTACACAGCTTCTCAGATGCTCTATTTAGGCTCCCTGTTCACATGGGGCTGGAAGCTATATTCAGCAGCAGATGTGGCTTCAAATTTGTTTCCCTGCCCTGGCAGAGCAGTAGAACAGCCTCCAAGGCCAGTAAGTCTCAGCTGGGGACTCAAATCAGGCAGCTCTGCCTACCAAGCTCCCTGGCCAGACAGACAGTGCCACCAGCTCAGGTCTGCAGATGGACAAAGCCACCGTCTGGGCTCTCTGCTAGGTGGTCCTGTGAGGTGAGACCCAAGTTGGTTTCCTGGTAGAATCCCACTAAGCTGGAGGAGCTGGCTGTCAACCTTGAGCTCTCTTTTTCCACACTGGAAAAGCCACAGGCCCTGAGGAGCCCTCTTAGTGTGTCATTGTGCCAACCTGGAAGAGGTGCAATGTGGTTAGAGTGTAGCCATTCTCTTACCCTTCTAATGAGGTCCTTCTTGGGCTCTGTGGTCCAGAGGTATGCTTCAGCCTCACCTCCATGTTCTGGGATTTTCCCAATGGTGTCTCATCTACAGACAGTTGCTAGTTTGTTTTCTTGTGATGGGGATTAAAGTCAGGAATGACTTATGTCACCATTTTGATGATGTAACTCTTTTTTTGGTTTAGATTTTTGAATATTGTATTTGTTTTCTTCTGGTCCAATGATTTGAAACAAATGTGTTTTACTTTAATTACCTAGTGATAACCTTTAAATTTTTCTAAAATATTTTTTAACGTAAATTCCTCTAATTATCAGATCACTAATGAATGAATCTTTCCAATATTTCCGTTTGTAGGATAAGAGCACATGCAAGTTACATAACCCAGGTTTTAAGGTCTCTATTGGGCCAGCAGTGCTTTCTATGCCAGTACTTAGTGAAACTTATTTGATATATTGTTACTCACTGACAAACAAATTGGCATGAATACAAGAAAAAAATTAAATGTTAATCTGATATAAAGGGAACATATGTTAAAGAAATGGAAACTTATTGCTTAGAATGAAATCTGTTTAAGAGGTACTCAGTGTTGGATTGTTGTTGTTGTTCCCCTTAATTTAACTAAGGGTATATAGGGTAAGAGGCCATTACTTCCATTCTAACCTAAATTGAGGGCACCAGTAGAGTGACTGCAATTCAGGATTCAAATAGCTGGCTTTTCCTGGGGAAGAATAGGCTTGAGTTGACTTAACAAATTCCATTTATTGAAGGCACATTCTAAGCTTCATTTTCAGCTCAGACTCTAGAAACTGACTTAGTTAATTGGGACAATTAAGAATCACCAAGTGTATAATTGCCCCCTTAATTTTGCTTTGGGAGGAAAGAGAGTTATTTATCTCAGAAAACAAGAGCCTAGGGGCCTGCAAAGAAAGAGAATGAGAACACTTTGGTTAAAGAGAAATATCAGAAAATCTTTTTTATAATCAACTCAAGAGATGATAAGCCTTCACCTTCTCTCTAGGACAATAGAAATGATGGAATGTCTAAAATCGATTGTTCTAAAACTCCTACAACCTATGATTTCTCAGAGGGAAGGAGCCTGTTAGCCATCTTTATCAGCTGCTACCCTTGGTCAATGTTTAAAACAAACACACACACACACACACACACACACACGCACACACACACACACACACACACACACAAATGCACACACACACACTTATAAAAATTTACCAGAATGAATGTAAAAACTAGTGTTGATTTTACTCGGATGTTAAGAATATTAGCACTCAAATCAAAAATGTAAAAAAAAAAAAAACTTCTGGATTCTAGACTACCTGGAGAAAATTTTAAGGCACTCTTACAGTTAGTTAACTGAATACCAATCATGTATATAGATTACATCAATAAAATTGCAAAGATCTCATTTATTGTAAATATCAAATTTGGGTACCATTGAGCCTTCAATAATTTTGAGTCTCATATATTACAGCACAAACTCATGCAGATATAGGAAAACATGAACTTTCAATCTTTTATTTAGGAGTCTACTATTGGAGCATATCATATTTTGTTTATTGTCATTTTAAAATATAGTCCCTTAATTTCCTAAGTGGGTTGACCATGTGAATCTGGAAAAGATGAAGAATCCATCTCAGAATTAGCAATCTTTTATATTTGTTGTTGTGCCTACCTAAAACCAAAGTACAAAATTTAGTCAGATGCTCCACTGTTTTGTCTGCACAAGGCCACCCATCTGGCTGTGAAATCTGCCTGCATCACATTGTTCCTCTCAAAAGGAATATTTTGCTTGATAAGAATAAAAGGTTATTTTTATCTTCCATATTGAAAACATTGGAATGCCGTCTAGTATTTTCTTCTGGCATAAATTTCGTTTTAGAAAATTATGAACCATAGAACAGGTTTGATAACATTTGACTCTTGGTTTATTAGACCAAATTAAAATAATTTAAGTAAGGAGCAAAAATGATTTTTTCCTGTGACCACTTTGAGTGTTCCATGCAAACAGTAAATCTGAAAAACTGGCATAAGTATTTGGCTAAGGCTTTTTCTGCCTTGATCTGCCTAGCTCTGCTCTTGTTACGAGAAGAAATATGGGAGATGCCCTGTGTCAAGTTATGAAAAATGACATGAGAAGGGAGAAGAAATTAGATCTATATTAGCTATGAAGACTGAGGAAAGGAAAGTATGAAATTGGAAAAGGCAAATTTTCTACAGCCCATCTCTCCTGCCAAGTCATCTGTCCTAGTGAAAGGAGACCTCCAAGTGAACTCTTTGAAGGCCTACAGGCAAATTTCTTAGTCTGTTCCTGAGAAATGCTCATCTCCAGAGAAGGCCATATTTAAATTCCTAGATCTATATTCAGCAAATGCTTGATGCAAAAAAATGAAAGGTTGCTGTTAAGCTTTGGTCAGTCTGTCATGACTTTGCTATAGTTTAAGCATCATTTTTAATCTAAGGAGAACTAAAAATGTGTTAGATACCCCTGTAGTCACATGGCACCCCACCACAATTTCTTTTACAGATGTTCCTTCCAAAATTATTAATATAGAACCACTAGATTAATCAATTGGTTTAGCCTTTTCTCTTACCACAAAGGAACACAGAGTTGATAATAACCATGGTCCACCCTAGGTGTATAAGGTATACAGGCACCAGGGAGTATAATTTTAGTGTCATTAAAATCACAGCTCTTGTGCAAGCCTGGAAAATAAGCATGGAGTAAATTCATGTAAAAATCTTATCTATAATGCATATATCCTAAGTGTCCATTGACAGATGAATGGATAAAGAAGATGTGGCACATATATACAATGGAATATTACTCAGACATAAAAAAGAAATGAAATTGAGTCATTTATAGTTAGGTGGATGGACCTAGAGTCTGTCATACAGAGTGAAATAAGCCAGAAAGAGGAAAACAAATACCATATACTAACACGCATATATGGAATCTAAAAAAAAAAAAAGTGGTCCTGAAGAACCTGGGGCAGGACAGGAATAAAGACGCAGACGTAGAGAAAGGACTTGAGGACATGGGGAGGGCGAAGGGTAAGCTGGGATGAAGTGAGAGAGTGGCATGGACTTATATATACTACTAAATGCAAAATAGATAGCTAGTGGGAAGCAGCCGCATAGCACAGGGAGATCAGTTCGGTGCTTTGTGACCACCTAGAGGGGTGGGATAGGGAGGGTCAGAGGGAGACTCAAGAGAGAGGAAGCGTGGGGATATATGTATATGTACAGCTGATTCACTATGTTATAAAGCAGAAACTAACACACCATTGTGAAGCAATTATACTCCAATAAAGATGTTAAAAGAAAAAAAGTGATGTGAAATAGAGCTTATTAATAGTCAAGTGTAAGAGCATATTTTTGGCAAGGTCTCGATTTTCATTTAATTCCTTTTTCAAATCACTGTTTATGTACCTATATAAACAAGAGATTGGACACCTTTGTAAATTTATGTCCTCCTTTTAGGCAAATAGGGGGAGGGCAAAGAGGTTTTGTTTGTTTGTTTGTTTGCTTGTTTTTAATCTGCTTCTTCACAATTGCCTTAAATTCCTTATGCCAGAGTGACGTATTCTGGGCATATTGCGCTACCCTTCACCATGCAGACTGCTTTCCTGCACTCACACCACATCTCTGACATCTTTTGAACAATGAACTCACTGTGTGGTGTCATCTATGCAAAATGAGGAATGTGTGGAGAACTAAGATTTGTTGCATTAAATTAGACTTTTTTTCTTTTATTTGAAGGAGAGAGTAACTTTTGCCGACACTTTAGCAACTATAATTTCTGTACTCCGGGGATTTAAAATTATTTATTTCCAGTTGAAGAGCTTTATTAATTAGAGTAAGTGAACAGTTGTCTGGAACAGCAATTAATGAAGTATATCCAACAGACATTAAGTACTCTAAGAGAAGGAGATTGACATATTAAGCATCTATCATGGGTCAGTTTTAGACTTGGCATGTTAAACCTTCATCTTAATTAATTCTCACAACCACCCTGTGAGAGAGAGAGTTGCCTCCATTTTATAGGATAGGAAACTGAGGCTCAGAAAGGTTAAAGAGCTTGTTCAAGGTCTTGGGTCTAATAAATAATAATCAGTATTGTGGCTCGGGTCTTTCTGACCCTGAAGCTTATGCTCTTTATATGACATAAGGCTGTTTAAATAAAGTGGGATTAGGCACACGGGTTCTGATAAAAAATAATACATAATGGAATTTTTGAAGGGTGGAATCTAATAGGAGATAAAGTTTATCCAACATATTTTAATTGAGTCTCTTTTCAAAGTAGTTTAGAAATATAAGAATACCAGAATGTTCAAGAGACCAAATATATATCAATCTATAGTTTTATTTCTCTTGGTCCAGAATTTTTAACATATTTCTATAATGAGGTAAATATTATTTTAACTATTCTATTTTTAGCTTTGGAAAGATACTGACTGGCTGTTGCTGAACCATTTCTCCTTTCCTCTGGGTACTTAACTAGACTACAATTTGAAGTCACCCTTGTATTTAGATGTGGCCAAAAGACTGAGTTCTTGCCAATGGAATGTGGGCGAACACAATTGCCTCATTTCCAGGCAAGGTCCATAAATCCTCCTGGATGGTAACACCCAGTGTACCTTTAGAAGCCACATGTTGAAAATAAAAATGTCTCTGTGAGCCTGGACCCTCAAATAATTGTGTAGGTTGAACTTCAACTTTCCATCACTGTACCAGCACCTCTTTATTCAAGTAAGAAATGGACATCTAGTGTGTGAATTAAAGTGACTCTGTGTCCTGCTACGCCCAGAACAGGCCCAGTTTACACCACTTGTCCCAGTATATTTGATAAAAGCTCTCCCTTTCATTCTCAAAATGCTCCAGTTTGAATAATAGATATAATCTTTGCAGTACAAGGCCGCAGAGACTCACATTTATGATAAGTAACATTACTTTAACTTAAATCATTGGTTATGTTTGTTTTTTAATTAATTTTATATTGGAGAATAGTTGATTTATAATGTTGTGTTAGTTTCTGCTGTACAGCAAAGTGAATCAGTTATACATATACATCTATCCACACTCTTTTAGATTCTTTTCCCATATAGGTCATTACAGAGTACTGAGTAGAGGCCCCTGTGCTATGCAGTAGGTTCGTATTAGTTATCTATTTTATATATAGTAGTGTGTATATGTCAGTCCCAATCTCCCAACTTATCCCCCCCCCGCCTTTTCCGCCTTGGTGACCATAAATTTATTTTCTACATCCATGACTCTACATCTGTTTTGTAAATAAGTTCATTTGTGCCATTTTTTTAGATTCCACATATAAGCAATATCATATAATATTTGTCTTCCTCTGTCTGACTTACTTCACTCAGGTTGACAGTCTCTAGGTCCATCCATGTTGCTGCAAATGGCATCATTTCATTCTTTTTAATGGCTGAGTAATATTCCATTGTCTATATGTCCCACATCTTCTTTATCCATTCATCCATCAACGCACATTTAAGTTGTTGCCATGTCCTGGCTATTGTAAATAGTGCTGCTATGAACACTGGGGTGCATGTATCTTTTCAAATTATGGTTTTCTCTGGATATATGCCCAGGAGTGGGATTGCTAGGTCACATAGTAGCTTTATGTTTGTTTTATACTCTTTATTTTCTTTAGCTTATAATAGCTAAGCATGCTGTTTTCACTTTAAAAGTTTAAAGGAAAGCAAAAGAATACACAATAAATGGTACTTTGTTTGAATTCTTATATACATTTAAAACTCTGCACCCATTTTGCTGATGTCCATTTCAGTGAGTACATGTGTGGGTAGAAAGGAAATAATATGTACAATTAAATTCCTGGCTGATGTAAGCCTAGGTTTAATGACTGGCACATAGTAATAATCAATTTAGTATTTATTGCTAATGCTATTATTTCTGTTATTTTTCTATTTTTATTCTATTATTATTTCTAATCAACTGCTGATAAAAAAGGGAATTAATAAAAATATCAATTAATGCAATCCTTTTGAAAAGTAATCTGATAAAATTAGTCAGTTTTACCTATGTGTAAATAATCTCATTTCTAAGAATCTGTCCCCTTAGGTCGAAAATGAGAGATCTACAATTCAGAATAGTTTATGCATGAGGGGGAGACACAGTAGTCTGAGTACCTGAGAATTCAGGAATAAATTTGCCAATGGCACCCCTGCATAAGGGATCAATAAAGTTTGGAAGTGGTCTGTCTTTTTCTGCATCTCAATCCTTCCTCCCTCTGTGTGTTGACCTTATTCTGTAGAGACATTCTACCTACAAGGCCAGGGAGACAGCCACCAAAAATCTAAATCACATCCTCACAGTTCAGTAATTCTAACATATCAATAGTAAGTCTATCCCCCTGATAGTTCTAGCAACAGAGTCTCAGGGAGACAGTGCCCATCTCGGAACTATCCCTCCCAATCCTGTGCCCATCTCGGAACTATCCCTGAGCCATGAGAACAGATCATTCTGATTGCCAGCTTGATCTGGTTTAATGGGGGTACTTTGATTGGCCACCTTGATATCCACCATTGTGGTGGTGCTGGTTAGGGGAGGGGGGACGATAGGCTAAATAGCCCCACCAACATCACATTGGGATGGGGAGAGGGGGGAGTATTTCCTGAAAAAAAAAAAAACCAAAGATGGATAGACAGACAAGTCAACAATATATCTCTACAAAATGATAGATATGTAACCAAAGGCATATTTGCCCATTACATTATTACTTATGTTGGTAAAAATTCATAGCAATTTCATATCCAGCGAGAGGAGTACTTAATAATGGTTAGTGATACATCCATAAGATTTAAAATTATGCAGGTAATAAAATCTTGGCTTTGATAAATAATTAATGATATGGGAAATGTCCATGATCTACCATCCTTATGATTACTCTTATGTGTCAACCTGACTGGGACACGAGGTACACAGATTTTGATCAAACATTATTCTAGGTGTTTCTGTGAGGATGTTTCTAGATGAGATTAACATTGGAATTGGTAGACTGAGTAAAGCAGATTGCCCTCCCCAGTGTAGGTGAGCCTCAACCCTTTGGAGGCCTAACTAGAGCAAAGAGGCGGAGTAAAAGAGAATTCCTTCACTCTCTCTGTAAGGCTGTCTTTGAGCTGGGATATTAGTCTTCTTCTGTCTTCAAGACAGACTCAGACTTGGACTGAAACTTACACCATCTGCTCACCTGGCTCTCCAACTTGCTGCCTCAGCAGATCATGGGACTTCTCAGTCTCCATAACTGTGTCAGCCAATTCCTTATGATAAATGGCATTCTGGTTCTGTTTCTCTAATACAGACTAATACAACTATTTTAGTGGGAAGCTCAGGATTTAACAGCAATCTTTCAAAATATCTCACAAACTCATTATTTCATTCATAGTTTCAATAAGCTTAACTTAATTATATGAATAAAATGATTATTATAATCCTCTTTATGCTGTGAAGGCAGATTCACATCATTTTAAAAGACAGAACATTAGATGGAGTTTGAAAAATAAACAGTAAGTTAAACAAAAAACTGTCTATCCCTGCCAAACAGGAAATTAGAGAGGGGCTAACTTTCCTCTTTCTGTAAGAAAGTTGGATACAAAAAAAAAAAAAAAAATTGAGGTGAACTGATTGAAATACAACGGAGTAATGTTCAATTTCAGTTTGATAAACATCTGCTGTACCTATCCTGTGGGCAGCACTGTGCTGGGCCCTGAGCGTATAAGGATGATAATGGCTTTGAGGAACACACTATGTCGACATGGAAAATAAATACATAATTGAAATATACCGTGGTAAAGGCAATCATAATGATGTTTAAGGATGCTAAGGAAGCACAGAAGGACTCAGGTTGCTTTAAAAAGCTTGGGTAATCCCTTCTGGAGGATGTAGTACCTGAACTAAGTCTTGAGTACTTGTTGAGGAAGGAGAAGGGGGAATAGAGAATATTTCACATAAGAGAAAGAGCATAAACAAGACCACTGAGGATTAAAATAACGTATATTGTTTGAGATGCTAATTCAGTATTTTTGGACTTCATATGGGAGCCTCAGTGGACATAAAAAGAAAAGTAGGATCCAGCAAATTGCCGACTTTGTATAATACATCAAAGAAATCGAATGTTATCTGATAGATTATGGAGAACGACTGATAGATTTTAGTGGAGTAGCGGGTTTAGTTAATATTCATTTTAGATATACCATGCTGGTAGCAGTATGGCTGGTAAATTTGAGAAGGGCAAATTTGGAGGCTGGAATGTAGTTAGGATTCAATTACAATATGCCTGGGCTTTATTACTAGGTAGCAATAGCAGGATTAGAGAAGAGGTGACAGAATCAAATTACAGTTGGTATGTCATTAACAGTTAGGGGTTAACTTTTAATGGAGTGGAGGAGGAAAGCAGGAAGGGAGAGAATGGTGAGAAACAGCAAGTAGTTTAAGATGACTCCCAGGTGCCTCTATTGGTTGACTAGGTATGTGGCAACATTATGAACTGGCTAATGGAGAAGCAGGATTCTGTTTGAGGATTTGAGTGAGGGAAAAATAAAAGTTTAGTCTCAGATGTAGCAAATTCAAGGAGACTATTGGTCTTCCAGTGTCCAGAAGTTATTTAATATGCAGTTTGATATTCTAAGGAGAGGTTGGCCGGAGATACATATTGTTAAAGTTTCAGTATATGGATTTTAGTTGAACATCTGAGTTCATGTGGAGAGGGCAGCGGAGAGTGGAAATAGTGGAGAGCTTTGGCACACAGTGAAGAGTGAGAGGAGGGAATAAAAAGAGGATTCCATAGTGGAAACCAAGAAAAATTGTCAGAGAGGTAGAAGGAGAGGCAGGAAAAATTCCTATAAAACTATCTAAAAGAGCAGAGAGGGGGTTTCCCTGGTGGTGCAGTGGTTGAGAGTCCGCCTGCCGATGCAGGGGACACGGGTTCGTGACCCGGTCCGGGAGGATCCCACATGCCGCGGAGCGGCTGGGCCCGTGAGCCATGGCCGCTGAGCCTGCGCATCCGGAGACTGTGCTCCACAGTGGGAGAGGCCACAGCAGTGAGAGGCCCGCGTACCACAAAAATAATAATAATAATAATAATAATAATAATAATAATAATAAATAAAAGAGCAAAGAGTTCCAAGAAATAGGTAGTCGCAACAATACTGTGGTCAAACAGCCAACTCTCCATTGAAAAATGTGTGCTTCCCTTTCCTTAGTAGAAGCTGTACTGGCCACTCAGCCAGGACTATACTGGTCTTCCTCAACTTACCATGGGGTTACATTAAAATAAGCCCATTGTAAGTTGAAAATATTGGAAGTCAAAAATGCATTTAATACACCTAACCTGCCAAACATCACAGCTTAGCCCAGCCTACCTTAAATATGTTCAGAACACTTACATTAGTCTCCAGTTGGGCAAAATCATTTAACACAAAGCCAACTTTATAATAAAGTGTTGAATATCTTATGTAATTTATTGAATACTGTACTGAAAGTGAAAAACAGAATGGCTGCATGGGTACAGAATTGTTGTTAGTGTATCCGTTGTTTACCTTCATGATTGTGTGGCTGCCTGGGAGCTGCAGCTCTCTGCCCTGCCCAGCATCACAAGATGGTATCCGACTGCAAATCACTAGCCCGGGAGATCAAAATTCAAAGTCTGTGGTACAGTTTCTACTGAACGCGTATTGCTTTCACGTCACTGTAAAGTTGAAAAATCATAAGCCAAGCCATCCTAAGTCAGGGACAGTCTGTAGCATCATAGGTATAATAAAAACTGAAAAGTGTCCTTTGAATTTGACTCGGAAATGGTTGAAAACACAGGAATAATTGAATAGTAGCTAAACAGAGATGCAAAGTGAAGGAAGGTTTTTGTTCTAGTATTAGGACCAGAAGGAGATTTAATCATGTTTTACAGGCTGCGCAGAAGAAGCCGTTATAGGCAGAAAGAGGGTAGAAAGAGAGGGAATCAGTCCAGGAGCAAAGGCCATGGAGGAGATCCTAAGTGGGGGCGGGGCGTGGTGACCTTGATCACAAGGGTGAATACCTCTTCCTGTGACTGTGAAAGGCTGATGAACTGTAAAATGATGAATAGATATAGAAGTAGATAAGTCTGAGAAACACTCTAAGATTTCAGTTAAATTATAACCGTAATAATAAACATCGAGGTTTTACATATTTTGGCAATTAAATGCTCATTATAATACTTTAAAATGTGCAAAACCTGTACTGGTGTCTATACACTGTCATTTCCTACTTACCATTACTGAAAAGGGGACCTTTTACATTTACATTTACATTTCCTCAACTTGCTCATTCTAATTTAATTGTACTTTAAACGTGATGTGTAAGATGAAGATCCCTTCCCACAAAACATCATCATCACCATAGAGATCTAACATCAAATTCTGTCCCTAGAAGAGAACCGCATATTAGGAATAATTCTCTCTAGCTTTGACAGACTTCTTACCAACTGAGAGCAACATGACAAGGCAATCTGATGGTTCATCTCGGTAGTTTGTAACATTTCTGGCTTACAGATATATTTACCTCTATACAGCCCCACTGTATAGGGGGCTGAATAGGGACTGAATCTGAAATAACCAACACGAAACTAAAAATGTCCCCACGTGCTGGAAATGATGGAAATGAATGAGATGGAGGACAGGAAATGAAGGGGGAGGTAGGGAGAAAGAAAAGCAGTGCTCAGTGGTATATTCAGTTTCAGAAAGAAACGGTCTATACGTCCCAGTCTAAACCCCCATTTTCATGTATTATTACATTTTCATAATAGTGCTTTTTGGTCATTTATAATAAATACGTTTGTGTGATTGGGGTGAAGCTTTTTTGTTAAATGGACAGGATTTATGATCACGAAGCAATGTTATCCTTTCTCAGATGGTCCCTCTAAACCCTCTCTCTGATTTTTCTGTTTTTCTTCCTCAATGAAATCTCAGGTAGCTTCCAAAGCTTTTCGAGACCCTCTCAGTCACTAGAAAAGTCCCATGTCAGCTAGGAAAATAAGCAGATCAATGAAATAAGGACAAATTCTAACATCCTTCAACCCAAAGCTTCTCCCTGCAACTCAGGAACCCTTGCCCCACCTCTCCTAAGTCCAGCTCCCTGATGCTCACCAGCCAGCATCACACCAAGCAGGAGAGGGCCTCTGGGGAAACAGCACACTCTCGGGGTGCAGAGGTGGTTGTAACGGGCCATTGATTCCTTCTAGACAGGGGCCACTGTACGGTCTCCCCTCACTTTCATGGAGCACCCTTGTGGGGTATTTCTTAGGGGAGAGGAGGAAGCGTAACCCTGCACCATCTCTCTGAGGTAGATCTTACCCTCCTCAACTGACTTTAGGAACCCCTCCCTCAACCCATGGGGGCATCTGCTGGTCTGCAACACACTTGTCTTTCAGAGGTCCATCTCTTCCTCCAGGCAGTGTGCTTGAGCTGTTCCATGGAGCCACTGGGCCCACAAGAGGACTCCGTTGTCCTTATCCAGCACTTTGGTAGAAGAGAGCCTTCTCCCAGAACAGTACTTTTCTCTTTGCTACCAGACAGGCACAGCCCCCTCTGTAGTCTCTCAGCAGGAGGGAGAGGGCACTCCCCCACTTCCGGGAACATATGTCAATCAAGCCTTCCACGTGGTTCTCTTGAAGCCCTAACAACCGTTCCTATGGAATTCTCATTCTCTCTCTCTCTCTCTTTCACTCTCTTGTTCTCACCCCCTCATTCTCGATCTCAATTACATCACCACTGTTTTCTGGGTGGCAGGTGGGTAGTAGTGACAAAGACCCTTCGTTTAACCAAACTTTAGTCAAATTCCTGAGACCTCTCCTAAGCCCATCTGTGCGTTTCCTTCTAAAATCTAGTTATAGAAAGATTTCTTGATACCTGATCTCCCTCCCTATCGAACTGGGCTCCTCCCCTCCACCATCTCCCAGATGATGTCTGATCACCCTGGCCTGTCTTCACCAAGAATCCTGTTAGGTTGTTTTAAATTACAACCAAGAGTGGTTCTGGTTAAACCAACCCTGATGTTTTTTTTCTCTTAGTAATTTCCCATCCACTGACCCGCACCCTGGTCCCTGGCTCTAAATTCCTACCGCCCATACTGTATTCGGAGTTGACCCCAATCTCCCTCTCCCTCTCTCTCTCTCACACACACACTGTAAAATCCCATTGCTGTGGTCCCTATACCTATCATGATGGTCTTGAATAAAGTCTGTTTTAACATCTGTAACAAGTGTCGTGGAATAACTTTTTTCTTTACCGGTAGTTGACACTGCAGAAAGGGTTTTACCGCTGGCATCTGCTACATGTGTGGTCTCTCGCTTCCCTTAAAGATACTGAGTTACTTGGGAGTCCTAGCGTCCTTCTCATTTTTGAGAGAGGAAACAAGGACAAAAAGAGCCCCATTACAACATCTTGTACATTATTTCTACCACCCCCACCAAAGCCACCCTCCAGACTGAAAGCTCCACGAGGGCAGAGACCTTGTCTGACTGTGCACTATTGTGTTTCTCAGTGCCCAGTACAGTGCCTGGTACATAGTATGTGCTCAGTAAATACTTGTTAGATGAATTAATTCTGTTCTATTTATTCATTCCTGAGGGAAAAGAAACACTTTTTTTTAACATGATTGCCCAAAGCCCAGATTAGCAGCAGCAAAGTATGACCTAGCTTTAAGAATCCGAACATTTTATCGTATATTAATGCATATATGTGGAGCCCAGAAAAATGGTACAGATGAACCGGTTTGCAGGGCAGAAATTGAGACGCAGATGTAGATAACAAACGTATGGACACCAAGGGGGCAAGTGGCGGCGGGAGGTGGTGGTGGGATAAATTGGGAGGCTGGGATTGACATATATACACATATGTATAAAATGGATAACTAATAAGAACGTGTTGTATAAAAAAATAAATAAAATTAAATTTAAAAAAAGAATCGGAACATTTTATTTCTCTTTGCCACACGATGATAAACCTTTCTATTGACTTGCACTAATTAGAAAACTTCTCCATTATTATTAGCAGGTGCTTACATGAGGTGACTTTGGAAATAACCTAGCTACTCAATTTAAATGACAGAGACTGAGTGACTTGTGCAAAATCTCAAGACCAGCTAGTTCTCTGCAGGGCAAAAGGCAGAACCTAGACTGCTCTCAGTATGGCATTTTGGCATGTTCCTTTCACTAAACATGAGGAAGTCTCCATGCTATCTCATGGAACGCTTGCCACCCAGATCAAGTTAGTTTGCATTTTGAATACAGTTGACGGACCTCACCATTAGTAATTTTCTTGGAATAGTGGAGATGTTTTTAAAATGTGTGACTTTCTTATACAATTCTAACCAAACTGGACATATTGATTATTTAGCTAACTGAGCCTGAGTGTTTGAAAGGGATTTTTTTTTTTCAAGTCCTTTAAAATAATTATTTAAGACAGAAATCTGATCATAGGAAAGTTGTCTCTATTTTTTAACTTTGCCATCAGTTGTTTTCGTCAGCAATTTATTTATTTATTTATTAAAAATGCATTTATTATACATCTAGTAGCACGGAGAGTTTTCTCTCCTTTCACAGAATTCCCGTAGAAGTTATGGCTGGAACTGGAAGCCTGCTGTAGCAGTGCTGGGTTATGGCTAGCTTGTGTCTACTGCCAAGCATATTTCTTACCCTCTCTGTTAGATTATAAGCAATATGTCAACAATGTGTACCACTTTGTATCATCTCACGGCACCCAGCACAGAATAAATATTCATTAATATATTATTGAATATATGCATCAAAACTTAAAATTTATATAGTTTCTCTCTTGGAACTACTACTTCAGCTTCTTTAAGTAGCATTTTGTCAGTATCTTAGGAAATTTGAATTTTAAAAGTGATGAAAAATCCCTAAGAAATTCAGAATATTCCTTTATAAATAAATTGTCTTTTTTCCAAAATTTACTTCTTTATAACTTTATGGTATTCCTAGACTTACGAATAATGTGCCTGTTACAGGGATTTTTGTCCTTAGTATGATTGCAAATTCACGCAATTTTGTTTTGAACTTATGGAGCTCATCCCAAGTTATTGTCTTGTAACAACTTTCTGAGCTCACACCTCACACCAGTTCTTCCATTTAACAATCCCGGAGGAGCAAAGCGTCTAAACGATGTTGAAGGCATTGGCTTTTTTCAGAAATAGCTGGATTTAAATCTTCGTTCCTTCTTTTACTGCTTTATAACGTTGACAATTTAAGTAACTTCTCTAAGTCTTAGTTTCCTCTTTGATAAATGAAGATAATAGTAGAACCTATCCCATAGAGTACTTATGGTAATAAGCAAAGGGAGGGCTGTAAAGCATTGGGCACATTGCCTGATGTTTAAGTACTCAATACACTTTGTTAAAATTTTTGGTCACGATTATCAGAATTTCACTATTTTTCATTATACTAACTACATCCTTGATCTAAAGCCAACAAATTGCAAGCGATCATATGCAAATAATTCCATAATGATATTCTGAGCACCACTGTATATAAGTGATGGTGACAGGGGATGAAGGTTCTGAAAGTGAAGCTTCTTAAGAATGTATGATTTCATAAGGAAGATTCACATGTGCAGCCAAGTACAGGAAGGACAGTTACAGCAATAGTTGTCAAAGTCAAGGTTCTTAGAAATGCTGTGGCGGTTCAGAGGAGAAAGTGATCACTGCATGTTAAGAGACAGTAGGAGACTGGTCCAAACAGGGCTTTGCTAGAGAAGCGGAATGTGAGTTGGGTCTTGAAGGGTGAGTAGGATTTAGGGAGAGGACAATAGGGAGAATAGCACTGCCATCTGAGGGAATCCTGGAAGGAGCTTGAAGGAAAACACTTGGAGTGTTTATTGAGCTTCCTTATGTTGGTGGAGTGTGGTGACTGTAGAAAGTAGAAGGGTAGACTGATGGGCAATCAGAGTTCTAAATGTCTTACCAAAGGACCGTGGCCTTTCTTCTGAAGGTAGCATGAATCTATTGCAGATTTTAGAAGCACAATTTTGGTAGTAATAGACCAATGGAGGGAGAAAGAAAAATTTAGAGAAATAAGCTAGTATTGAAGTTACAACAATAGTAGAGTTGAAGGGCAATGAGCATCAGAACCAAGGCTGTTTCAATGGAAATGGAGAGAAAAGCTAGACTAACAGTGGATTTGGCAGCATGGTTACTACTCAGAAAACTGGCAATTAGACGATAAAGAAATAGTCATTTACCTTGCTCTTCTGTACAAACTGTATTTCAGGGTAACCAAATAAATGGTTGTGTTGAAGGTTCGTAGCTAAAGTATATGGTAGGATAATAGCTAAAGTATATGGTAGGGTAACTGTTGTGTTGAAGGATCGTAGCTAAAGTATATGGTAGGATAATATTAATAGAAATTACATTTTGCAACCCTTAATAAAATAATTGATTCAAGCAACAATCATCAGTGGATGAAACCATTAGATGAAATGTCAGTTGGAACTTTCCAGTGGAGACTTCTGGCTGTCCCACTAAAAGTAGAAAACCAGAAATGCGGTTCCTCCTGATATGATGTAATACATAGCCCACAGCTCCCCTGATTAAGTACCCCAGCCAAAAAATTGTGTACCTAAATCTATTTAAATTTCTAGAGCTGACCTCTATTTATAGAAATTATGGACGATCCAGGAGCAAATTAAATGACACCGCAAGAAAGCAAACAGACAAATCCGAAATGTGAAAAATTCTGCAAGACAAGAGTAAATCCAGTATTACTGGATTCAGTTTCAGTAATAAGTCAATTACAGGGGAGAAAAGGGGGAGTGGGAAGAAGGGACTGAGATACATGAAGAGCTAAACCAACCAAATGTGATTTGTAAGCATCGTTTGGATTCTTATTCAAACTAGTCAAATGCAAAAGACATTTTTGAGAAAGTCTGGGAAATTTTTTATGAGTTGGTTACTAAATGATACCAAGAAATAATATTCTTAAGTTAATTACATGTGATAACGGCACTGTGGTTACATATGAAAAGGTTTCCGTCTTGTAGAGATGCATACCGAAGTTTGCGGGGGTGCAATGGCATGATACCTGGGACTTGCTTTAAGATTCTTCGGTGAAGTAAAGGGAAAAAAAGGAAGGAAGGGAACGAGGGTAGGAGAGAAGGAAAGAAGGACAGAGGAAGCCTAAATGGGAAAATCTTGATAACACTGGAATCTAGGCAATGGTTATATTGAGGTTCTTTGTATTTCCTTCTTTTGTGTGTGCTTGCAATTGTGCATACAAAAAAAAAAAGGAAAGAAAACATTTTTTGCTTGTTATATAACTTGATGCTTTACGCTCCATATCTAGGAAAGCAGATGCTGATACTTTTGTTGATCTCGTTGTGCAGAATTTTTTTTCTCATTTCAGTAGTTGTGACACTCTGCACTGAAATACTGACTTTTTAAAATTGATTTTATTGAAGCATAGTCGATTTACAGTGTTGTGTTAATTTCTGCTATACAGCAAAGTGATTCAGCTATCCATATATATACATTCTTTTTCCATATTCTTTTCCATTCTGGTTTATCACAGGATATTGAATATACTTCCCCGTGCTATACAGTAGGACCTTGTTGTTTATCCATTCTATATATAGTAGTTTGCAACTCCTAACCCCAAACTCCTAACCCATCCCTCCCCCACCCCGCCTCCCCCTTGGCAACCGCAAGTCCGTTCTCTGTGTCTGTGAGTCTGTCCTTGTTTTTGTAGGTAAGTTCATTTGAGTCATATTTTAGATTCCACATATAAGTGATATCATATGGTATTTGTCTTTCTCTCTCTGGCTTACTTCACTTAGTATGACAGTCTCTAAGTCCATCCATGTTGCTGCAAGTGGCATTATTTCATTCTTTTTTATAGCTGAGTAATATTCCATTGTATATACATACCACATCTTCATTATCCATTCATCTGTCGATGGACATGAAATGCTGTTTTAAAAAATCTTGTTCTCAGCATATATTGACCCTCGCTAAGGACAGAGAACTATAGTAGGATTTATTGAAAGTAAGACAAAGTATACAAAAATATGTGGACCTTAAAAATGAATCAACATAGTTACTCCTGTACTCACTAAATCAACATTGTCTTGATTCTCATTTTGTTATGGCAAAGGATTGGGTCATTACATCAGTAATGGATTTAGATACAAGGAAAAAAATGATCAATTTTGCTGCCTGTATGACGATTTTAAAGAACTGTGGGTTACAAAATATTTAATTACATCTGATTCCTCTACTGCTTCGTACTCAATCTATGGCAACAATCTAGCATCTTTGAAATGATTATAACAAAAGTGCCGCCACATTTATCTTTGTTGATCTTGGCCATTTTGTGTTCTTAATAAAGTAAAAAAATGCATTTTTTTGTATGTTTCAACCATCCGAGTAGTAAATATTTTCTCACAATCCTCAAGTGTGAGATACAGCTAAATTACACACTAGTTATTTTTACTTTTTTTTTTTTTTTTTTGCGGTACACGGGCCTCTCACTGTTGTGGCCTCTCCTTTTGCGGGGCACAAGCTCCGGACGCGCAGGCTCAGCGGCCATGGCTCACGGGCCCAGCCGCTTTGTGGCATGTGGGATCCTCCCGGACCGGGGCACGAACCGTGTCCCCTGCATCGGCAGGCGAACTCTCAACCACTGCGCCACCAGGGAAACCCTATTTTTTCTTAATATTACCACAAAATAAGTAGAAATTCCAAAGATGATGAATAACCCCCAAATGAAAGCTAATTGTGAGACTTAACATGAGAACATAAGGTATTTTTGAGATAGTTTTCCCAAATCAATAATTTTTTAAATGCAGTCTAATTCAGGTACTTGCAATTGTGAAAAAACTGCAGAAAAATAACTTGCCGAATGCCTTAGGCAATGATGAAATTAGTCATTCACTCTGGCATCAATTGATAAACCATAGTTGATCTATTAGTCATATATTACCTTATAATTATGCAGTGCTTAACAGTTTACAAAGCACTTTTACATACATTGACCCATTTTTATCTCACAACAGGCCTTAGAGAGGACTCAGATTATTGTGTTCATTTTACAGGAGGAAGTGGCCTCACAGAGGGCTTAGGGACCTGTCTGTGGGTCTACTGCTGGTGGGAGGGGGGAACACTGAGACCCAGATTTAGAACCTGCAGCCTGAAGTTCACTCAGTCACATGTGACGGCACCGGGATGCCCGATATTAGGAGCAGCCTCTGGCACAGATGGGGCTCTTAAAGCGATCAGAGACACAGTCTCCTCGCAAACTCCTAAACTAATTTGTGGATTTACAAGCCAACCAAGTGAACTTCTTCATAATAACACGAGACGGGGATTCAGGAGTGGGGTCCCCGACCAAACCATGGTGCATTTCCAAATGAATGAAGGGGAAACACTTACTGACTTAAGCTGTTTTACTGTCGGTGTTCTTAACTCCGCAAAGTATAGGAGGAAGAGGTATATGTTAAGGTTGTTACATTTCTTTCCTTCTTATAAGATACAACTATGGATTCATGAGTGACTATAGTAACTTATAATTGGCAAAATAAAGTATAAGTAATATACTATGCATTTTGCACTGTATTTTCTCAGTCAGCAAGACAATCCTGAGGGTATGTTATTGTTATCCGTTTTACTGACAGAGAAGCTGTCCTAGATTAAGTAATCTTTCCGTGAAAGCGTAGTTAGTGAGACTGAAGCCCAGAACTGTTAAATTCTAAAGCCCACAGTCCTCACCACAAAACTGTGCTTTTCCTCCCTTCTCCATCCCACCCTGCAAATAGTAATAATAGCACCATTCCAAAGGTTTTGCAGAGAGAAACTTCTTCAAATAAAATGATTCATTTATTTATTCCAGTAACATTTGTACTGAACCTCTTCCTTATGCATAAATATATGTTACATGGTTCCTGCTGTACAAGATTTGCTCCCTATGTGAGAAGACAACACATACAAACACACACACACATCACAGCGCATTACTACTGCTAATAATAATAATAATTGCTTCTCGGCACCAAGATCTCACTGCGTGTCCAGTTGTTTAAATACACCCCATGTGGTAATATATTGAATTCTCACAGTCCCATGATAGATCATTCCATTTATCCGGTTGAATATTATGTTGGCTATGTTTCAGGTTACGACTTTCTCATTTCTGAAATGGCATGATAATAGTTCATTTTGTAATAAATCTGAACCCAGATTGCCATTTTAAGAAAGTCATTTTACAGATATTCTTATTTTAAATAATTCCCAACTATGTAGCTTTGTAATTTTCATATCAAATCATTCATTCATTCAATAAATGTTAATGAGTATTTCTATATGTACAGCCTTGGCCTAGTTGCTATTAAGGATACTTAAGTATAACATAAGCATCTCCAAGGAGATTATTATCTAGGATTATAATGATCAAACCAACTTGTGTAGTATCAGAAATGATGCAGCATGTCACTCCTTGCCTTGTTTCTCCTGCACCTGCCTATGACAGCTATTCATGTGGGTGCCCATTAACAACCCCAGAAGGCAGACTCGGCCCTATTATGTTTCCTAAGATGATCTTAAAGCACATAAGATGGGACTTCCCTTGGGATGCAGTGGTTAAGAGTCCGCCTGCCAAGGCAGGGGACACGGGTTCGAGCCCTGGTCCGGGAAGATCCCACATGCTGCGGAGCAACTAAGTCCCTGCGCCACGACTACTGAACCTGCGCTCTAGAGCCCGTGTGCCACAACTACTGAAGCCCGCGCACCTAGAGCCCGTGCTCCGCAGCAAGAGAAGCCACCGCAATGAGAAGCCTGCGCATCGCAACGAAGAGTAGCCCCCACTTGACGCAACAAAAGAAAGCCCGCGAGCAGCAAAGACCTAACGCAGCCAAAAATAAAATAAATAAATAAATTTAGGTTTTTTTAAAAAAAATAAACAAGCACATAAGACGATGGGTACCTCGTTGGTGGGTCTTGGTAATCACGTGAATCCTGCATTTAAATATTTTTTAAGTGACTTCCTTTTTTGAAAAATAAATTTATTGATTTATTTTCGGCTGCGTTGGGTCTTCGTTGCTGCACACAGGCTTTCTCTAGTTGCGGCGAGCGGGGGCTACTCTTCGTCGCGGTGCGCAGGCTCCTCACTGTGGTGGCTTCTCTTGTTGCAGAGCACGGGCTCTAGGCACACGGGCTTCAGTAGTTGTGGCATACGGGCTCAGTAGTTGTGGCACGTGGGCTTAGTCGCTCCGTGGCATGTGGGATCTTCCCGCACCGGGGCACGAACCCATGTCCCCTGCATCGGCAGGCGGACTCTCAACCACTGCGCCACCAGGGAAGCCCCAGGACTAATATTTTAAGTCCAACAGGTTTCCTCCAAATCTCTCTGGCCTGAGGACCAGGCACTACCGAGTCCTTCCAGGTCATAGTAGAATAAGGCAAGTAGCAAATGGATGGAAACAGAGTGTAATGAGCAGGCACTCCAGTTTGGGTGATGGTAAGGGCTTTTTGGAGGAAGTGACAGTAGAACTGTCCTTGTCCCTCGGCTACTCCAGCTCCCTCACGGCTGAGACCACTGGTGCCCACACTTCCTTCCCTGACTTGTTCAATAGGTCCTATTCAGTTCTTGACCCGCAATCAGTCAAGGCAGGAAATGTGTCAGAAGCCTCCTATTAAATTCCATTGGTTCATGGAATTAAGTCTCACTCGCACAACTGGAATCAGAAGACTTGCATTTCATCCCCTTCATCCTCCAGCCCTTTCACCTCTAACTGTTCAAATGATTTTGACAAGCCATTCCTTTGATTCAACAGGGGTGTCACATGGAAACATTCCTAAGACAAGTGCCTCGGTGCCAGCTCCTCCCCATCAGGGAACTATAACTCACTAGGCTGGAACCAGGCAGATACAGCCTCTTTGGTCCTTCATAATGCCTTAGTACAAGTCATGTGAGTCAATGATAGATGGGACCGCCAGTAATGTCTATTCAATGCCCATTCACTGAATAATATTGAATAATAATATTCAATTTAAACCCATAATATTTATCTGTCTTCTCCCCTCTAAGGAACTGTGTTTTATTCATTTTAGTCTTAGTTCCTGATACATAAGCGATACTCAGTAAATACCAAATAGATTACTGACTTAATTAATTGATATACAAGCCAGATGCAGGCTATGAGGTGCACAGCTGGAGTGATCTCACAGCTATAGCACTCCCTATTCATCTCTTTCTTGTCCCTGTACTTGGGAATAGACTTCTACCTTGTTTATTCACTGTATCATTAGCCTACTTACCCTACCAGGTAGTTCAGTTCCTTTATAGGGCTGGAATTCTACCCTAAAACCAAGCTGGTGACTAGGATTTGAAGGCTAATCAATTTTCAGCAACCATTCTTTCAGAGGATTGAGTCGTATTCCCTGTATTCCCATCTCTTTAGCAAGCAGGCTTGCTCTATTTCAAATATCTCCCAAATCCACTGCAATCCCTCAAGACTTCAAGGTTAAGAGTCACCTGGAGTTTGGGTGGGACTTCCTGCATCTTTGTCTAAACCATACTTTGTCTTTCCATGTCTTTTAGACACTAGGCCTTAGACAATTTCTGCTGTCTCCTTGGTCAGTATCTCTTTCCATCCTGTGCTCTACAAAGTGGATCACTACCAAAACTCAGCATCTTTTTCTCCCCACACTTAGTGCAGAGGAATGAGCACATTCAAGTGAGTCCTTGAAAGATGGACAGTGTTTTGCTAGACATATATTTAAAGGTGTTTCAGTAAAAGGGGTAAGCAAGAATACAGAGTCCAAAAAATCCATTTGATTTCTTTTGGGAATGGAAAATAATCTTGTTTGGAAAATAAGGTTTATTTTAGAGATTAGATTTAAATGATTAATGTGACATGAATATTGATGACTATATATAAGCTAAAGCCCCGAACGTATGGAAATCTTGCATATTAACTCAAATTGCTGTCAAGATGGAGCACTGAAACCTAAAGATATTGATACATTTTATAAAATAAAGCTATAATATTCTGAGAGTAGAAATGGAGCATCTTTAGATAAGCGAGACATTCACTGGTCAAGAGTTTGGCAATTATGGTTTGGGCATAAGGTGGTGGCTGGTATGAACATGAGAAGGTGCCAAAATATTCCGAGCATGCAAAGCAAGATAGATGAGTTAGGCAAGACCTTCCCCACAGCAGGTGCATCCTCTCTGATATGTTAAGATGCACAGGTAGCTTTGCATCACTGTATCCTTTGCAAATAAATTCAATCCAGGTTACAGGGCACAAGAATTAGTTAGGTGAGATCTGCATTCAAATTTGGCTCCTTTATACGCCAGCTGTGGGTCCTTGAGCTGTTCCTATAAGCTCTCTAATATTGTTTTCTCCTTTGTGAATATAATACCTACTTCAGAGATTGATAGAAGGATTACATGAACTAATCTAAGTACAAGTATCCAACACAGTGCCTGGAATATAATAAATGCTTGGCAAAAGTCAGGTTTTTCTCACCCTCTTAAAAGAATTTGTTCTTTCATATATTCATGTTCACACTCAGATAGTGATTACATCTACTTTTACCATTGAATAAAGAACTAAAGAGGAGAATTATAATTGTGATTTTACTTTAACCAATTCTATCAACATTAATAAAACTATTAATAACCATATCATCAGTTTTAAAACCTTAAACATCAATATGGTAGGGTGAGAAGTAAATGAGAGGAATGGGAAACATGGATGGGATAAAAAAGAGCCTCAGGCAACAAACTCTAAACAAATAAGTTCAAAAAGTTATCAAAATTAGGAGCTTGGGATTAACAGATACACACTACTATATGTAAAATAGATTTAAAAACAAGGTCCTACTGTATAGCACAGGGAAATATCTTCAATATCTTATAATAACCTGTAATGAAAAAGAATCTGAAAAAGAATATATATATATATATGTGTGTGTGTGTGTGTGTGTGTGTGTGTGTGTGTGTAACTGAATCACTTTGCTGTACACCTGGAACTAACACAACATTGTAAATTAACTATACTTCAATTTTTAAAAAGACTAATATTATCCAGTAGGCCCTTTCTTATTACTTACACACATATTTTTCTATTTGCACCATTTTCTGGCACTTTTCAAGTCCAGTTTCCTTTATGTGTTGAGAACCTGCTCCATACCAGATACTGTGCTAGGGACTCAGGATACCACAGGCAGACAGGGTGAATTCCCTCCCAGTGGTGAAAGAGAGCTATTAAATACCATGGTACATGTAGGAGAGTTATTTACAGGGTGCTATGAGAGCAGAGATAAAGTGGAGGCTGGTTTTGCCTAAGGAATGAAAGATATTTCATAGGTGAGGTGATAACTAAACTGAGCCTTGAAGATTGAGTACGAGTCAGACAGCTAGGCAAGGAGATTTCAGTTACAGTGTGTAACTACTTTTTCTCCTACTATCATCCACCCAACCATCAATGCTTGTATAAACACACACATGCACACTCACACACACATCCACACACACACACACACTCGTGTGTAATCCTTCCTTCCCATTCTCTTACTTTTGCTATTTTCTAGAAATTTAAATTTATTGGTGGAGGAAAAGATCTACTAATCAATGACATAACATAGATCAAATTTTGAGAATTCTTGAAACTTGGGGCAGTAAATTTCATTTAAAAGATGGCAACATCAGTGGTTCTTGTGAAGTGATTACAGCATCACCAGAAACCACTACCTTTCACATCACAACTGCTGAACAGAGACTAAATAAGTGAGTGGATCACAAATGTGGGAGTAAATCAGAATCTTCAAGGAGCTATGATAAATACTCAGATACACAAGCATTCCTCTTTTCTCCATCCACATTTCTGAAACCATGTCTTTGCCCAGACCTGTTGAATCAGAATTTCTGGTGCTAGAAATTGAGTTTAAGAAACTAAGAAATAAAATTCTCCATATAAGTTAACAGCTTTCTTATTAAGAACTTTGTACCCATGTATATTTCCATTTGCATTTTCTTGCTGTTATGTAGACATGCCCTTAGAGAATAATGAGTTTTGATTTTTATGAAGAGAAACAAATTTTTTCTTAATATTAATAAATTATTAATGTTCTATAACATCTTAACCACAAGTTGTTAATTTAATGGAATATTGTCAAAGTAATTTTAATTGTATCTAGTTATAAATATTTTGTGTTTACACTTTTGTAAGAAAAATGTCTTTTTTACATAATTTCTAAGCACAAGTGATTTCTAAAAATTGTTAGAACAGAATTCCCATAGACTACAAGTGTTTATTTTTTTCTCTCTGTCCTCATTATTAAAACTTGCTGAGTCAAAATACAATAGCTTCTTGAAAAAACAATCAAAGATAGGTCACATAATTTTGCTGTACAGATGACTATTTTGAAAAAATAAAAAAAGAGCAGATTAGAAAGACATTTCGTTTATTAGAAGTGGCTATCCAGATGGAGATGTAATATAAGATGGGCTGTTTTGCTATCATTGTTACTATATAATTTAATTATTTTAGTAAATGATTCTATCATTTCATATCCTGAAGCTTTAGGAAAATAACTTGAGAGGAGTGAGTGAGAATTTCATCCATAGACATCCTTAAATGAATTAATTATGTAGTATTTTGGATTAAGGTGGGATTTTTTTTACCATAAAATGTATTGCTATCAGTGTATTTGTTTTCTACTGCTGTGTAAAAAATTACAACAAATTTAGTGGCTTAAAACAGCACACATTTATTGTCTCACAGTTTCTGTGGGCCAGGAGTCCAGTCTTGGCTTAGCTAAGAGTCTCACAAGGCTGCAGTCAAGGTGCTCACCTGATGTTCTCATCTGGAGGCTTGACTGGGGAAGAATTAACTTCCAAGCTCATCCTGGTGGTTGGCAGAATTCATTTCCTTGCAGCTGTATGACTGAGGATCCACTTCTTACAAGCTGTCAGCTAGAAGCCACACTTGAGTCCTGGGCATCACCCACAGTTCCCACTCACGTGATCCTCTCCATAGACAGCTTACAACATAGACATTTCCTTCTTCAAGGCCTGTGGTAGAATCTCTCTCTACAGACTGCTGAAATGGAATCTAGCATAAACTAACATAATTATGAAAGTGACATCCTATCATCTTTACCTTACTTGATGGTTTAACACAAGCCTGCCCACACTCAAAGGGAGATTATACAAGCTCAGGGATAAATAGCAATCACCCTAAAATGTGTCTCCCAAAATTAGAAATTTTGTTGCACATTTTTAATTTACTTATTTATTGTCTCCTCCCTCTCCTGGAATATGTGTGCCTTGACATCAGGAAACTGTCATTAAAGTCATATAAAAGGGCTTCCCTGGTGGTGCAGTGGTTGAGAGTCCGCCTGCTGATGCAGGGGACACGGGTTCGTGCCCCGGTCTGGGAAGATCCCACATGCTGCGGAGCGGCTGGGCCCGTGAGCCATGGCTGCTGAGCCTGCGCGTCTGGAGCCTGTGCTCCACAACGGGAGAAGCCACGACAGTGAGAGGCCCGCGTACCGCAAAAAAAAAAAAAAAGTCATATAAAAAGGAAACTTACTTTGTTATGAATAAAATTTAGCCACAGAATATGTTCAAATACTTGTTTTTAAAATTACTGATAATTAACTACAGACTAACTACAAATAAAAGAGAACATGAGTTATTTCCATATTTTATTGATTTAGTGTGCTTTTAGACATGTTGACTTCAATAACTTGCTCTGAGTTTTCTGACTTCATCAATTGTCTAGACCTTCTAATAATCAATCACAAAGAAATATATTTAATAACAATACTAATTAGGATAAAAGCTATGAAGATGTAGCAAAGAAGCCAATAATGCAGTAATTAAAGTAAGGTAGAAGTTTATTTCTCACACAACAAATTGGCCAGTATAAACTGGCAGGGCACCTTGGTTCCATAAAGTCATTCATGGATTGAGGTTCTTTCTGTCTTCCAACTATGTCATCCCTACAGTATTATCCTTCGCTCCTTGGGCAAAAGAAAAAAAAAAGGCCAGGGGCATATTTATTTTCCAGAAAACAGGAAGGAGGAAAGAGTCTAAGTCCAGGGCAGTAACTTCTGCTCATATCTCATTGGCTCAAGCATAGTCACAAGGACAACATAGCTGCAAGAAAGCAATGAAGTCTAGATGCTAGCTGTATAGTTGTGAGCCCAGGACAAAGGGAGAAACAGATTATGGGGAACAAAGAGTAATCTGCAGTAATAGTAAAACAGTTTAACGGAGTTTCTCATTAAGATAACAAATCAGCTTCAAATTACAACAGCTCTCTGATAACCTGGATTATTGCATCACACCCAGAATGCAAGTGTGAGTCTCCTTTGAAATACATGCATTTACTCACCTACAAAATAGAATTAATGTAGGTTTTCCTGTGTTTATCTTACAAGGTTGTTGTGATGAGTAATTGGAGGCTAGCTTTTTAAAATATTGCTCTCTTGAGCTTAATAGGCTGCCTCTAATATAATGCTTGCACAAAGTCATTATATAAGTATCACAGTTTTCCTTTTTGACCAATAAAAGATTATTTTTCTCTAGAAAATAAAATTAAAATGTTAACACTCTTCATTTTATATAAAGGTGTAAGAAATTCTCTTTTTGAATATTCATGGCTTTTAATTTTCAAATCTTCATTTCCCAAATTGTACCTAATTGTGATTTACCAAACTATTACGTTCTGTTTTTTACAAGTCCCATTTGGCTTGTTATAGACAGTACAAGCAAAATTCTTTCTCTATACACAAATGTCATCTTGAACAAATTGTCTCCTTTATAATTCTGGAAGAACTAAGCAGAGGTCATTATTTTCCCCTGAAACAGCAAGTTATTATTTTTTTCAACCTGAATATTTAAACTCCATAAGTCATCTCTACAGGTCCTAAATGATAATTATAACTGTAAGATATTGTCTTCTTATGTAGTGACTCTAAAGAGTCTTGATCCCACAGAAAAAGTATGTTCAGGAATAAGAAAGTGCAAAGGCACTGTTTATGAGTGTAGATGAAACATAGTACACATATATCACTGTAACTTTACATTAGCCACAAAGAAAGAGCAAGAGAGATAGAATAAAAATAGGCATTCAAGCACATAACACTTAAAAATCTATCAGTACTGGCCCAGCCCACTGAGTTGAGGTGTCAGCACAGCCATTTGTCACTTGGCATTCTGATCTGAAGTGCCAGGTGTGAGGCCTCTGCATGAAGCACCCTGTGAACAAGTGAAACTAGACAAAGCACAAAGAAAAAGAAAAAATAATAAAAACAGCAAGGTGCAAACCCTCTGAAAAAGATGCCTCTGCACCCCTGGCTCTTAGGGAGACTGGCATCTTCAATGGAGTGTCCTATTGAGGAGACCTTCAAGATGGCAGAGGAGTAAGATGTAGAGATCACCTTCCTCCCCAGAAATGCATCAAAGATACATCTACATGTTTAAATGCTAAAGAACACTTACAGAACGTGGGCTGAAGACCTCAGACTTCCCAAAGGCAAGAAAATGCCCATGTACTGCTCCATGAGGGCTGACAGGGTCTTGGTGCTCCAGCCTGGTGCGAGGCCTGAGCCTCTGAGGTGGGAGAGCTGAGTTCAGGACATTGGACCACTAAAAAACTACCCCCCCACACACATAATATCAATCAGTGAGAGCTCTCCCAGAGATCTCTGTCTCAACACTAAGACGCAGCTCCACCCAACGGCCATAAAGCTCCAGTGATGGATGCCCCATGCCAACAACTAGCAAGACAGGAACACAAACCCACCATTAGCAGAGAAGCTGCCTAAAATCATACTAAGTTCACAGACGCCACAAAATGCACCACCAGACACATCCCTGCCCAACAAAAAGACAAGATCCAGCCCCACCCACCAGAACACAGGCACTAGTCCCCTCTACCAGGAAGCCTACACAACCCACTGAACCAACCTCACCCACTGGGGGCAGACACCAAAAACAAGAGGACATTTGAACCTGCAGCCTGCAAACAGGAGACCCCAAACACAGTAAGTTAAACAAAATGAGAAGACAGAGAAATATGCAGCAGATGAAGGAGCAAGGTAGAAACCCACCATACCAAACAAATGAAAAGGAAATAGACACTCTACCTAAAAAAGAATTCAGAGTAATGATAGTAAAGATGATCCAAAATCTTGGAAATAGAATGGAGAAAATACAAGAAATGGTTAACAAGGACCTAGAAGAATTAAAGAGCAAACAAACAATGATGAACAACAAAATAAATGAAATTAAAAATACTCTAGAAGGAATCAATAGCAGAATAACTGAGGCAGAAAAACGGATAAGTGACCTGAAAGGTAAGATAGTGGAAATAACTACCACAGAGCAGAATAAAGAAAAAAGAATGAAAAGAATTGAGGACAGTCTCAGAGACCTCTGGGACAACATGAAATGCACCAACATTCTAATTATAGGGGTCCTGGAAGAAGAAGAGAAAAAGAAAGGGTCTGAGAAAAAAATTTGAAGAGACTATACTTGAAAATTCCCTTAACATGGGAAAGGAAATAGTCAATCAAGTCCAGGAAGCACAAACAGTCTCATGCAGGATATATCCAAGGAGAAACATGCCAAGACACATATTAATCAAGCTATCAAAAATTAAATACAAAGAAAAAATATTAAAAGCATCAAGGGAAAAGCAACAAATAACATACAAGGGAATCCCCATAAGGTTAAAAGCTGATCTTTCAGCAGAAACTCTGCAAGTGAGAAGGGAGCGGCAGGACATATTTAAAGTGATGAAAGGGAGAAACCTACAACCAAGATTACTCTACCCAGCAAGGATCTCGTTCAGATTCAATGGAGAAATTAAAACATTTACAGACAAGCGAAGTTTAGGAGAATTCAGCACCACCAAACCAGCTTTACAACAAATGCTAAAGGAACTTCTCTAGGCAGGAAACACAAGAGAAGGAAAAGACCTACAAAAACAAACCCAAAACAATAAAGAAAATGGCAATCAGAACACATATATCAATAATTACCTTAAGTGTAAATGGATTAAATGCTCCCACCAAAAGACATAGACTGGCTGAATGGATACAAAAACAAGACCCATATATATGCTGTCTGCAAGAGACCCACTTCAGACCTAGGGACACATATGGACTGAAAGTGAGGAGATGGAAAAGATATTCCATGCAAATGGAAATCAGAAGAAATCTGGAGTACCTATTCTCATATCGGACAAAACAGACTTTAAAATAAAGACTATTACAAGAGACAAAGGACACTACATAATAAAGGAATAATCCAAGAAGAACAGATAACAATTATAAATATTTATCCACCCATCATACGAGAACCTCAATACGTCAGGCAAATGCTAACAGCCATAAAAGGGGAAATCAACAGTAACACAGTCATACTAGGGGACTGTAACGCCACACTTTCACCAATGGACAGATCATCCAAAATGAAAATAAATAAGGAAACACAAGCTTTAAATGACAGATTGGACAAGATGGAGTTCATTGATATTTATAGGGCATTCCATCCAAAAACAACAGAATATACTTTCTTCTCAAGTGCTCATGGGATATTCTCCAGGATAGATCATATCTTGGGTCACAAATCAAGCCCTGGTAAATTTAAGAAAACTGAAATCGTATTATGTATCTTTTCCAACCACAACGCTATGAGACTAGATATCAATTACAGGAAAAAATTAAAACCGTAAAAATGCAAACACATGGAGCCTAAACAATACACTACTTAAAAACCAAGAGATCACTGAAGAAATAAAAGAGGAAATCAAAAAATACCTAGAAACAAATGACAATGAAAACACAACAACCCAAAACCTATAGGATGCAGCAAAAGCAGTTCTAAGAGGGAAGTTTATAGCAATACAGTCCTACCCCAAGAAACAAAAAAATCTCAAGTAAACAACCACCTTACACCTAAGGCAATTAGAGAAAGAATCATAAAACCCCAAAGTTAGCAGAAGGAAAGAAATCATAATCATCAGAGCAGAAATAAATGAAAAAGAAATGAAGGAAACAATAGCAAAGATCAATAAAACTAAAAGCTGGTTCTTTGAGAAGATAAACAAAATTGATAAACCATTAGCCAGACTCATCAAGAAAAAAAGGGAGAAGACTCAAATCAACAGAATTAGAAATGAAAAAGGAGAACTAACAACTGACACGGCAGAAATACAAAGGATCATGAGGGATTGCCACAGGCAACTATATGCCAATAAAATGGACAACCTGGAAGAAATGGACAAATTCTCAGAAAAGCACAACCTTCCGAGACTGAACCAGGAAGAAATGCAAAATATAAACAGACCAATCACAATTGAAATTGAAACTGTGATTAAAAATCTTTCAACAAACAAAAGCCCAGGACCAGATGGCTTCACAGGTGAAGTCTATCAAACATTTAGAGAAGAGCTAACACCCATCCTTCTCAAACTCTTCCAAAATATAGCAGAGGGAGGAACACTCCCAAACTCATTCTACGAGGCCACCATCACCCTGATACCAAAGCCAGACAAAGATGTCACACAAAAAAACTAGAGGGCAATATCACTGGTGAACAAAGATGAAAAAATCTTCAACAAAATACCAGCAAACAGAATCCAACAGCACATTAAAAGGATTATACACCCTGATCAAGTGGGGTTTACCCCAGGAATGCAAGGATTCTTTAATATATGGAAATCAATCAATGTGATGCACCATATTAACAAAGTGAAGGATAAAAACTGTATGATAATCTCAACAGATGCAGAAAAAGCTTTTGACAAAATTCAACACCGATTTATGATAAAAACTCTCCAGAAAGTAGTCATAGAGGGAACCTACCTCAACATAATAAAGGCCATATATGACAACCCACAGCCCACATCATTCTCAATAGTGAAAAACTGAAATCATTTTTTCTAAGATCAGGAACAAGACAAGGTTGCCCACTCTCACCACTGTTATTCAACATAGTTTTGGAACTTTTAACCAAAGCGATCTGAGAAGAAAAAGAAATAAAAGAAATACAAATTGGAAAAGAAGAAGTAAAGCTGTCACTGTTTGCAGATGACATGATACTATACATAGAGAATCCTAAAGATGCTACCAGAAAACTACTAGAGCTAATCAATGAATTTGCATTCCTATACAGTAATGATGAAAAATCTGAAACAGGAATTAAGGAAACACTCCCATTAACCATTGCAACAAAAAGGATAAAACACCTAGGAATAAACCTACCTAAGGAGACAAAAGACCTTGTATGCAGAAAACTATAAGACACTGATGAAAGAAATTAACGAGGATACACACAGATGGAGAGATATACCATGTTCTTGGATTGGAAGAATCAACATTGTGAAAATGACTATACTACCCAAAGCAATCTACAGATTCAATGCAATCCCTATCATACTACCAATGGCATTTGTCACAGAACTAGAAAAAAGAATTTCACAATTTTTACGGAAACACAAAAGACCCTGAACAACCAAAGCAATCTTGAGAAAGAAAAATGGAACTGGAGGAATCAGGCTCCCTGACTTCCGAATATACTACAAATCTACAGTAATCAAGAGAGTATGGTACTGGCAGAAAAACAGAAATGTAGATCAATGGAACAGGATAGAAAGCCCAGAGATAAACCCACACACATGTGGTCACCTTATCTTTGATACAGGAGGCAAGAATATACAGTGGAGAAAAGACAGCCTCTTCAATAAGTAGTGCTGGGAAAACTGGACAGCTGCATGTAAAAGAATGAAATTAGAACACTTCCTAATGCCATACACAAAAATAAACTCAAAATGGATTAAAGACCTAAATGTAAGGCCAGACGCTATAAAACTCTTAGAGGAAAACAAAGGCAGAATACCCTATGACATAAATCACAGCAAGATCCTTTTTGACCTACCACCTAGAGAAATAGAAATAAAAACCCAAAACAGAAAACAAATGGGACGTAATGAAACGTCAAAGCTTTTGCACAGCAAAGGAAACCATAAACAAGACAAAAAGACAACCCTCAGAATGGAAGAAAATTTTGCAAATGAAGCAGCTGACAAAGGATTAATCTCCAAAATATGCAAGCAGCTCGTGCAGCTCAGTATCAAACAAACAAACAACCCAATGCAAAAATGGACAGAAGACCTCCTAAATTGTCATTTCTCCAAAGAGGATGTACAGATTGCCAACAAACACATGAAAGCATACTCAACATCACTAATCATTAGAGAAATGCAAATCAAAACTACAATGAGGTATCACCTCACACCAGTCAGAATGGCCATCATCAAAAATCTACAAACAATAAATGCTGGAGAGGATGTGGAGAAAAGGGAACCCTCTTGCACTGTTGGTGGGAATGTAAATTGATACAGCCACTATGGAGAACAGTATGGAGGTTCCTTAAAAAACTAAAAATAGAACTACCATGTGACCCAGCAATCCCACTCCAGGGCATGTACCCTGAGAAAACCATAATTCAAAAAGGGTCATGTCCCACAGTGTTCATTACAGCACCATTTACAGTAGCCAGGACATGGAAGCAACCTAGGTGTCCATCAACAGACAAATGGATAAAGATGTGGCACATATATACAATGGAATATTACTCAGCCATAAAAAGAAACGAAATTGAGTTATTTGTAGTGAGGTGGTTGGACCTAGAGTCTGTCATACAGTGTGAAGTAAGTCAGAAAGAGAAAAACAAATACCGTTTGCTAACACATATATATGGAATCTAAAAAAAAAAAAAAAAAAAGGTTCTGATGAACCTAGCGGCAGGACAGGAATAAAGATACAGATGTAGAGAATGGGCTTGATGATACGGGGAAGGAGAAGGGGAAGGGGAAGCTGGGACGAAGTGAGAGAGTAACATTGACGTATATACACTACCAAATGTAAAATAGATAGTAGGGGGAAGCAGCCTCATAGCACATGGAGATCAGCTTGGTGCTGTGTGACCACCTAGAGGGGTGGGATAGGGAGGGTGGGAGGGAGACGCAAGAGGGAGGAGATGTGGGGATATATGTACATGTATGGCTGATTCACTTTGTTATAGAGCAGAAACTTACACAACATTGTAAAGCAATTATCCTCTAATAAAGATGTTAAAAACAAAAAACTATCAGTACCAAATCTAATCTCACACTCCCCACTCACCAAACACACACGCACACACACGCATATCATGCAGTTTGTGTTCTCACCTAGTTCTTTGTGGAAACTAGCTTCCCTGTGGCTTTTTCTTTGGATCCTATGTTCCCGAAGCTAGCTCATATTCATTTTTTTAAAATTTTATTGGAGTGTATTTGATTTACAATGTTATGTTAGTTTCTTCTGTAAAGCAAAGTGAATCAGTTATACATACACATACATCCACTCTTCTTTTAGATTCTCTTCCCATATAGGTCACTACAGAACACTGAGTAGAGTTCCCTGTGCTATACTGTAGGTCCTTATTAGTTATCTATTTTATGTACAGTAGTGTGTATATGTCAGTTCTATCTCACAGATGCAAACTGTTTCCCATTGACCTCTCTGCCCTTGTCACTCTCCTTCATTGGTGCCACATTCAAGCCCCTGTTTGCCTCTCTCAGGTTTAGAATGCCACTGCCCCTCATTCAAAAGCAGCATCTCTTTTTCAGCTCAAGTGCAACCTCCTTCAAGACGTCCTCCTGAAGTAGTATGAATCACAGTGGCCTCTTCATTTCTTAACCCTGTTTCTCTTAGAGTTTGGCCTTCACTGTGCAAAATTTGGTTACATACACTCTTCCATGTTTGTTGTCCCAACTTGATTAAAAGTGCCTATAGGACAGGCATTATAATTCATAATTGATCTGTACCTTGACTTCACAGCGTCTGCCACAGAACTGGTTATGTAGCCAGTGCTCAATAAATATGTATTCATTTATTAATGGATTTAGTGGGGTCAAATAATTACATGGGACTGGATATGCCAGACCGATTTTCTTAGCATGAAGTGTATGTATTTAAATGTTCAAATTGCTAAACTTCTCCCAAAGGGAAATTTACTAACAGCCTATAGCCTCTTAGCACATTTTTAAAAATCAAGACTCTAAACTCCTCAAGATTTGATATTTACATAATCATGATAATAGTCCTGACATAGATTTCCTGGGTATTTATATCTTATAAAGTCACTGAAAGTCATCTCTTTTAAGAAGTACCAGGAACACTTCAGTGAAGACTGAATGTTCTTTCTTATTTCAAGAGAGTTCATCATAAATGCTGAGTAGGGGACAGCCTCAAAAATAGCACTACTCAATCTATTTCATTTATATTGCAAAGCATTTGAAAGTGGAAGATTTTTATGTGCTGAACCAATTTGATTTCTCTGTATGATTTACCATTCATATTTTTTCTTTTTCCTCTCAAGCTATATGATTTCAATACTGATTATATACAATGACAAATACGTGAATGAGAGTGATACGGAGTTTGTCACTATTCTTGACAGAAACAGTATATGCTACTGCATGAAAATTTGATATTAAAATTCACTCCATGATAATCATAGGAAGAAAATAAGCTGGCTCTCTTGACAATATTCATTAAAATATCTGGAGTAGGTGTTCTCAACTTTTAGGGGTTATTATTTCGTGTACTAATTATTTCTCATTTGCACACTGTTTTGCAGTGTTTAAACTTTTGTTTACCTCACACCCCCTATCACTAGTACCCAATATGTATGTGTCCCTTAAGTACTTGATGGGAGGAGTTATTGGAGTTATGGTGTTAGTTTCCAAAAGGAGCAAGAAAGAAGATGCCTCTCTATGATAATATCTGGAAGAAAATACTACCCAAGTGAGCTGATCATACTCCATCATAAATTTTAATCCCCAATAGGAGAAAGTTAATAAGGGAAGGAAGGGGTTGTAAGCCCCTCTCCATACCCTCCTTCCGCCCCAGGGATGCTGGAAGTTCTAAATACCAACACTCAGCAACCCCAGGTCTCAGCCCCTAGAGGAAGTAAAGAAATAGCTCTTTGGCTCAACGTCATTAAGATAAATGATACAGAGAAGAGACAGGAGGAGCAAAGACAGGAGAAAGGAAATGAGGACACTATGCTGACCAGGAGGCAAGGGTCACCCTCCCTTTCCAAACTCAGGAGCCAGTGGACCACACAGCTGTTTGCGTTGGGCTCACTGGGCTGGCTTCACCGCTCACTCAGGGCACCACAGGAACTGAAGAACTCTGGACACCGAGGTTGCTCGTCCCCAACTATGGAGGCTCAGACCCACAGCAGGCAAGCAGGAGAGAGACGGTTGGATTCTGGCATTTGAGCAGGCAAAACAAAAAAATTAGACAAGCAGAGAGAAGAGAGACCCACAATTACCCGGCCCACCCAAAGACAACCATTGTTAATATATTGAAACATATCTATCTAGCTTGGCAGGGAGAGCACACAGTCCTAAGCACTGGACTGCCAGGGAATTCCCAATCAGCGCTACTCTATGGGAGAGACCCAAGGGCATAAATGCCAGGAAGTGAGAATGAATCACCGGAGGCCATCCAGGGCTGGCTACCACTCCCAAGAACTCTGGTCGGAAGGGCCAGGGGTGAGGGCCCTGCACAAACAGCACCCTGTGAGCCAGTGAAACCAGATAAAGCACAAAGGGGAAAAAAAAAAAGGGAAAGAACCATCCACAAAAACATTTTTTCACGCGGTCATTCCAAGCCATGTGGCTGACAGGGTCTTGGTGCTCCAGCCTCGTGTCAGGCCTGAGCCTCTGAGGTGGGAGAGCTGAGTTCAGGACATTGGACCAACAAAGACCTCCCGGCCCCACATCATATCAATTGGCGAGAGCTCTACCAGAGATCTCCATCTCAACGCTAAGACCCAGCTCCACCCAACGGCCAGCAAGCTCCAGTGCTGGACGCCCCATGCCAAACAACTAGCAAGACAGGAACACAACCCCACCCATTAGCAGAGAGGCTGCCTAAAATCATACTAAGTTCACAGACACCACAAAACCCACCAGCAGACACAACCCTGCCCACCAGAAAGACAAGATCCAGCCCCATCCACTAGAACAGAGGCACCTCCACCAGGAAGCCTACACAAGCCACTGAATCAAACTCACCCACTGAGGGCAGACACCAAAAACATTGGGAACTATTAACCTGCAGCCTGTGAACAGAAGACCACAAACACAGTAAGTTAAGCAAAATAGGAAGACAGAGAAATATGCAGCAGATGGAGGAGCAAGGTAAAAACCCACCAGACCAAACAAATGAAGAGGAAATAGGCAGTCTACCTGAAAAAGAATTCAGAGTAATGATAGTAAAGATGATACAAAATCTTGGAAATAGAATGGAGAAAATATAAGAAACATTTAACAAGGACCTAGAAGAATTAAAGAGCAAACAAGCAAAGATAAACAACACAATAAATGAAATTAAAAATACTCTAGAAGGAATCAGTAGCAGAATAACTGAGGCAGAAAAACGGATAAGTGACCTGAAAGATAAAATAGTGGAAATAACTACCTCAGAGAAGAATAAAGAAAAAAGAATTGAGGACAGTCTCAGAGATCTCTGGGACAACATGAAACACACAAACATTCGAATTATAGGGGTCCCAAAGAAGAAGACGAAAAGAAAGAGTCTGAGAAAATATTTGAAGAGATTATAGTTGAAAACTTCCCTAACATGGGAAAGGAAATACACAATCAAGTGGAGGAAGCACAGAGAGTTGCATACAGGATAAATGCAAGGAGAAACATGCTAAGACACATTAATCAAACTCTCAAAAATTAACTACAAAGAAAAAATATTAAAAGCAGCAAGGGAAAAGAAACAAATAACATACAAGGGAATCCTCATAAGGTTAACAGCTGATCTTTGAGCAGAAAATCTACAAGCCAGAAAGGATTGGCAGGACATATTTAAAGTGATGAAAGGGAAAAACCTACAACCAAAATTACTCTATGCAGCAAGATTCTCATTCAGATTCGAGGGAGAGATTAAAACCTTTACAGACAAGTACAATTTAAGAGAACTCAGCACCACCAAACCAGCTTTACAACAAATGCTAAAGGAACTTCTCTAGGCAGGAAACACAAGAGAAGGAAAAGACCTACAAAAACAAACCCGAAGCAATTAAGAAAATGGTAATAGGAACATACGTATTGATAATTACCTTAAATGTAAATGGATTAAATGCTCCAGCCAAAAGACATAGACTGGCTGAATGGATACAAAAGCAAGACCCATATATATGCTGACTGCAAGAGACTCACTTCAGACCTAGGGACACATACGGACTGAAAATGAGGGGATGGTAAAAGATATTCCATGCTAATGGAAATCAGAAGAAATCTGGAGTTCCAATTCTCATATCAGACAAAATAGACTTTAAAATAAAGACTATTACAAGAGACAAAGAAGGACACTACATAATATTCAAAGGATCAATCCAAGAAGAAGATATAACAATTATAAGTATTTATGCACCCAACATAGGAGCACCTCAATACATAAGACAAATGCTAACAGCCATAAAAGGGGAAATCGACAGTAACACAATAATAGGTCCTTCTTTGGGACCCCTATAATTTAACACCCCACTTTCACCAGTGGACAGATCATCCAAAATGAAAATAAATAAGGAAGCACAAGCTTTAAATGACAGATTAGACAAGATGCACTTAACTGATATTTATAGGACATTCTATCCAAAAACAACAGAATATACTTTCTTCTCAAGTGCTCATGGAACATTCTCCAGGATAGATCATATCTTGGGTCACAAATCAAGCCCTGGTAAATTTAAGAAAATTGAAATCGTATTATGTATCTTTTCCAACCACAACGCTATGAGACTAGATATCAATTACAGGAAAAAAACAGTAAAAAATACGAACACATGGAGGCTAAAAAATACACTGCTAAATAACCAAGAGATCACTGAAGGAATCAAAGAGGAAATCAGAAAATACCTAGAAACAAATGTGAATGAAAACACAACAACCCAAAATCTATGGGATGCAGCAAAAGCAGTTCTAAGAAGGAAGTTTGTAGCAATACAGTACTACCTCGAGAAACAAGAAAAATCTCAAGTAAACAACCTAAGCTTACACCTAAATAAATTAGAGAAAGAAGAACAAAAAGACCCCAAAGTTAGCAGAAGGAAAGAAATCATAATGATCAGATCAGAAATAAATGAAAAAGAAGGAAACAACAGCAAAGATCAATCAAACTAAAAGCTGGTTCTTTGAGAAGATAAGCAAAATTGATAAACTACTGGCCAGACTCATCAAGAAAAAAACGGAGAAGACTCAGATCAACAGAATTAGAAATGATAAAGGAGAAGTAACAACTGACCCTATAGAAATACAAAGAATCATGAGTGATTACTGCAAGCAAATATATGCCAATAAAATGGATAACCTGGAAGAAATGGACAGATTCTTAGAAAAGCACAACCTTCCAAGACTGAACCAGGAAGAAATAGAAAATATAAACAGACCAATCACAAGCACTGAAATTGAAACTGTGATTAAAAATCTTCCAACAAACAAAAGCCCAGTACCAGATGGCTTCGCAGGCGAATTCTATCAAACATTTAGAGAAGGGCTAACACCTATCCTTCCCAAACTCTTCCAAAATACAGTAGAGGGAAGGACACTGCCAAGCTCATTCTACAAAGCCACCATCACCCTGATACCAAAACCAGACAAAGATGTCACAAAAAAAGAAAACTACAGGCCAGTATCACTGATGAACATAGATGTAAAAATCCTCAAACATATACTAGCAGACAGAATCTAACATCACATTAAAAGGATCATACACCATGATCAAGTGGGGTTTATCCCAAGAAAGCAAGGATTCTTCAATATACACAAATCAATCAGTGTGATACACCATATTAACAAATTGAAGGAGAGAAACCACATGATAATCTCAATAGATGCAGAGAAAGCTCTTGAACAAAATTCAACACCCATTTATGATAAAAACCCTCCAGAAAGTGGGCATAGAGGGAATTTACCTCAACATAATAAAGGCGATATATGACAAACCCACAACCAACATTGTTCTCAGTGGTGAAATACTGACACCATTTCCTCTAAAATCAGGAACAAGACAAGGAGGCACACTCTCTCTACTATTATTCAACATAGTTTGGAAGTTTTAGCCATGGCAATCAGAGAAGAAAAGGAAATAAAAGGAATCCAAATCATAAAAGAAGAAGTAAAGCTGTCACTGTTTGCAGATGACATTATAGTATACATAGAGAATTGTAAAGATGGTAGCAGAAAACTACTATAGCTAATCAGTGAATTTGGTAAAGTAGCAGAATACAAAATTAATGCACAGAAATCTCTTGCATTCCTATACACTAACTGATGAAAAATCTGAAAGTGAAATTAAGAAAACACTCCCACTTACCATTGCAATAAAAAGAATAAAATATCTAGGAATAAACCTACCTTGGGAGACAAAAGAACTGTATGCAGAAAACTATAAGACACTGGTGAAAGAAATTAAAGAGGATACCAACAGATGGAGAGATATACTATGTTCTTCGATTAGAAGAATCAATATTGTGAAAATGACTATACTACCTAAAGCAATCTACAGATTCATTGCAATCCCTATCAAATTACCAATGGCATTTTTTAGGGAACTAGAACAAATTCATCTTAAAATTTGTATGGAGACACAAAAGATCCAGAATATCTGAAGCACTCTTGAAGGAAAAAAACGATGCTGGAGGAATAAGGTTCCCTGACTTCAGACTATACTACAAAGCTACAGTAATCAAGACAATATGGTACTGGCAC
>NW_006786196.1:0-247 GCF_000442215.2 Lipotes vexillifer
ATCATACTGCAGTATATAAATGTATCAAATCAACATGTCATGCACCTTGAAATTACACAGTGTGATATGTCGAATATATTTCAATTAAAAAAATGTTTTTAACAAGAATGTGAGCTCTGGAGGCAGACTAGCCTGGGTTTGAATCCTGGCTCCGTTCACCAGTGTGGGAAAATTACTTAACCTATCTAGGCTTCACTTTCTTCCTTTTAAAATTTATTTTAATGATAGTACTTTTTTCTTAGTGTGT
>NW_006786197.1:0-356 GCF_000442215.2 Lipotes vexillifer
AACTAAGCCTGTGCGCCACAACTACTGAGCCTGCTCTCTAGAGCCCGCAAGCCACAACTACTGAGGCCAAGTGCTGCAACTACTGAAGCCTGAGTGCCTACAGCCCCTGCTCCCCAACAAGAGAAGCCACCACAGTGAGAAGCCCACGCACCACAATGAAGAGTAGCTCCCTCTCCCTGCAACTAGAGAAACCCCGCACAGAGCAACGAGGACCCAACACAGCCATAAGAAAAGAAAGAAAGAGGGCTTCCCTGGTGGCGCAGTGGTTGAGAGTCTGCCTGCCGATGCAAGGAACACAGGTTCGTGCCCCGGTCCGGGAAGATCCCACATGCTGCGGAGCGGCTGGGCCCATGAGC
>NW_006786198.1:0-215 GCF_000442215.2 Lipotes vexillifer
AACAACAGAATACACATTTTTCTCAAGTTCTCATGGAACATTCTCCAGGATAGATCATATCTTCGGTCACAAATCAAGCCTTGGTAAATTTTAAAAAAATTGAAATTGTATCACGTATCTTTTATGACCAAAACACCATGAGACTAGATATGAATTACAGGAAAAGATCTGTAAAAAATACAAATACATGGAGGCTAAACAATACACTACTTAAT
>NW_006786199.1:0-395 GCF_000442215.2 Lipotes vexillifer
GCAGAAACTAACACATCATTGTAAAGCAATTATACTCCAATAAAGATGTAAAAAAAAAAAAAGATACAAGTTACCTTAATAAATAAATAAATAAAAGAGGAAAAAAGAAGGAAAAAACAGCCTTGGCTACGGGGGCGGACTTTAGGCTGGAGTGGAACTTAGGCAGGGGTAGGGTTTAGGGTGGGGCAGGACCTAGGCTGGTTGGGGAGGGTGACGTTTGAGCGTGGGGTGGGGCCTAGGCTGTGGACCCACTTAGCTAGAGATGGCCCTGGAGGCGGGGCCTAGGCGGGGCAACCTTCAAGCGTGGGGCAGGGTCTCTGCGTAGGACCTGAGCGGAAGGAGAGAGGCAGCACGATGAAAGGAGGGTGTCTGGAGTGTGGAGTCCTGGAGTTTGG
>NW_006786200.1:0-2581 GCF_000442215.2 Lipotes vexillifer
CTGGTCCGGGAAGATCCCACATGCTGCAGAGCAACTAAGCCTGTGCACCACAACTACTGAGCCGGCACTCTAGAGCCCGTGAGCCACAACTACTGAACCTGCGTGCCACAACTACTGAGGCCCACATGCCTAGAGCCTGTGCTCCATGACAAGAGAAGCCACTGCGATGAGAAGCCTGTGCACCACAACAAAGAGTAGCCCCTGCTTGCCACAACTAGAGAAAGCCCATGCGCAGCAATGAAGACCCAACACAGCCAAAAATAAATAAATTAAATAAATTTAAAAAATTTTTAATTTCAAATTTTATTAAGTGCCTTAAACACATTAAGAAACAGGTAAGAGGTACCCAGATTATAAAAATAATTATACCTAAACTAGTTATAAAAATGTTAACTCCGGGCTTCCCTGGTGGCGCAGTGGTTAAGAATCCTCCTGCCAGTGCAAGGGACACAGGTTCGAGTCCTGGTCCACAAAGATCCCACATGCCGTGGAGCAACTAAGCCTGTGCTCCACAACTACTGAGCCTGCACTCTAGAGCCTGTGAGCCACAACCACTGAAGCCCGTGTGCCACAACTGCTGAAGCCCACGTGCCCAGAGCCCATGCTCCACAACAAGAGATGCCACCACAATGAGAAGCCCGTGCACCACAACAAAGAGTAGCCCCACTCGCCACAACTAGAGAAAGCCCGTGTGCAGCAGTGAAGACCCAACACAGCCAAAAATAATAAATAAGATAAATAAATTTATAAAAAAATAAAGTTAACTCCATGGACTTGATGTTTTTACCCTTATTTGAATATTTTCCCAGGGTTCCAATTTTCATATGTTCCTAGGTTTACGTTTTTCTACCAGGTACTATTTGTATACCTTCCTCAGATTTTAGTAATCTTATTCAACCCAAAATAAGAATAATACTGTAACAGACAAATTAAGTTGAAATTTATGGGTTAGCAACTGTCTGATCTTTAGTTAGGTCATCCATAAAACCTAGTTGCACAGACCAAATATTCTTTGGTCTCATATTATAACAAAATATCACTTGTTATGTCATGGGACATTTTAAGACCCTACTTTTATATAGATTGTAAATTTTTGACACTTGAACTTTCCCATAACCATCTGGCCCATTGGCCTGTCATTATGGTATGGTGATCTCTCTGGCTAGCATTATTTAAAGCTTTTATGTGCATCATTAGGATAATTAATGAGGCTATCCAGCTCCTTCCGGAAGAATGCAAGTTTTGTTGTCAGTTTTCCTCTATAGGACATTTGGCTACTTCATCATTTTGCAACATACTGCAACCAACTTTCTGCTTGTTTACTGTATGTGACCATTAGAGGTGATTAACTGTTGAACCACCTTTCTACTTGGTCTGAGTGACTGTCTGGTTCTTCCTATTTCTTGATATGGTTCAACATTTTCCAGGATTATCTGGCTTGCCCAACACCCCTTTGTTTCTTCTTAACTGATTAAACAGGAACAAATACATATATACACATACATGCATGTATATATACATATATATGTACATATGCACATACTTAGCAAGAAATATATATATATTACTTTTTAAGATCAGTATTGAATTATACATACCATGTTACAATCATCCTTTTATGACTGTTTTAACACACTTGACTTGAGCATCATTATGAACACTTGGCCTCTTACATAACAAGCAGTTCCAATTAACCATTTTTTTAAATGCTCAAATTGTGAGAACTTGGCCAGTGGAAGCTGCATTAAGCTAGCTTCTTTTAACTCTTAGCACTTTATCTGTTATCTGTAAACACGTTCTCATTTTTGGAAGTAAGGTGGTCCAAACCGATTCCAAAATTTTCACTGCTCCAAGATGTGAGTATATTGTCTTTTTTTTTGGCCACACTCAGCATGTGGGATACCAGTTCCCCAACCAAGGATCGAACCTGCACCCCATGCAGTGGAAGCGTGGACTCTTAACGACTAGACTGCTGGGCAACTCCCAAGATGTGAGAATAGATTCCTCCTCCACCTCCTGCCCAAAGAGTTTTAGATCCTTTTAGTACAGAGTAGTAGAAAAGATCAAAATCTGGGCACTAGGGATGTCCGTGACCATTGAGAGTGAGCAAAAGTCCTGCTGCTACTACAGCCACTGCTATCAGGACACTTTTTAGACTTTATAGAAAACCTTCAAAACTTCACCAAAAGCTATTAGAACTAATAAATGAATTCAGTAAAGTTGCAGGATACAAGGTTAATATACAGAAATCATTGCATTTCTATACACTAATAATCTATCAGAAAGAGAAATCAAGAAAATAATCCCATTTACAATCACATCAAAAAGAATAAAATACATAGGGAATAAATTTAACCAAGGAAGTTAAATACCTATACTCTGAAAACTATAAGATACTCATAAGATACTCATGAAGGAAAGTGAAGATGTTACAGATAAATGGAAAGATGCCCCGTGTTCATGAATTGGAAGAATTCATATTGTTAAAACGTCCATACTACCTTCAGAAAACTATAAGAAGACACTGATGAAAGAAATTAAAGTTGATACAAATAGATGGAGAGATATACCATGTTCTTGG
>NW_006786201.1:0-1308 GCF_000442215.2 Lipotes vexillifer
CCATGCCCTAACACGTATGCTAAACCTCAACCGTTGTCGTATGCTAAGCTGTACCCTAAACTGTCCCCAATCCCTAACCCTAACCCTAACACTAACACTTACCTGAAGACTGACCCTAACACCCGCCATAATCCTAGCCTGTACGCTAACACTAAAACGTGCCCAAACACGCATGCTAACACTCAACCATTGTCGTACACTAACCTGTACCCTGAAACGTCCCAGTTACCTAACCCTGACCCTAACCCTACTTCTAAACCTTACACGAATCCTTAACCTAAACCGTGCCCTAATGCTACCCTGCACGCTAACACTAACCCGTGCCCTAACACGGATGCTAAACCTCAACTGTTGTCGTATCATAACCTGTACCCTAACCTGTCCCCGATCCCTAACCCTAACCCTAACCCTGACCCTACCAATAACCCGAAGCCTTACCCTATGATCCCTAACCCTAACCATAACCCTGACCCTACCACTAACCCGAAGCCTTACCCTAATCCGTGCCCTAATCCTAACCCGCACGCTAACTCTAACCGGTGCCCTAACATGTACGCTAACACTCAACCCTTGTCGTACACTAACATGTACTGTAAAACGTCCCCATTCCCTAACCCTAACCCTAAACCTTACCTGAAGCCTTCACCTAAAACGTGCCCTAATCCTAACGCGTACGCTAAAAGTAACCCGTGCCCTAACACGTACGCTAACTCTCAACCGTTGTGGTACACTAACCTGCACCCAAAACCGTCCCTGTTCCCTAACCCTAACACTAACCCTAACCCTAATCCTAACCCTTACCCGAAGCCTTAACCTAACCCATGCCCTGTCCTAACCTATACAATAATACTAACCCGTGCCCAAACACGTACGCTAACACTCAACCGTTGTCATAACCTAACCTATAACCTAAACCGTCCCCATTTCCAAACCCTAACCCTAGCCCTGACCCTAACACTAACCCGAAGCCTTACGCTAGCCCGTGCCCTAATCCTAACCCGTACGCTAACAATAACCCGTGCCCTAACACGTATGCTAACACTCAACCGTTCTCGTAATGTAACCTGTACCCTAAACCGTCCCCGTTTCCTAACCCTAACCCTAACACTAACCCTAACCTTACCCCTTACCCGAAGCCTTACCCCAACCCTTGCCCTAATCCTAAACCGTATGCTAACACTAATCCGTGCCCTAACATGTACGCTAACCCTCAACCATTGTCGTACACTAACCTTTACCCTACAGCATCCCCGTTCCCTAACCCTAACCCTAACTCTGACCCTAAACCTTACCAGATTCCTTACCCTA
>NW_006786202.1:0-371 GCF_000442215.2 Lipotes vexillifer
GGGCATGAGATGCTAAGGCTGCTGCTGCCGCCACCAAGAAGCCTGTGTGTGAGCACAGGTCACGCTCCACACCTCCCCTCCCAGGAGCCTGTGCAGCCCGCCACGACCAGGGTCCTGATATCCAGGGACAACTTCCCCAGGAGAACCCATGGCACACATCAGGCTGGTGCAACATCATGCTGGCCTCTGCCACCGCAGGCTCTCCCCTCCTCCATACCTCTCCCCTCCTCCATACCTCTCCCCTCCCCGAGGCCTGAGTGAGTCAGAGCCCCCGAATCAGCGGCTCCTTTAACCCTGTACTGTCTGAACGAAGAACAGATGCCCTCAGGCGACCTACACGCAGAGGCGGGGCCAAATCCAAAGCTGAACCC
>NW_006786203.1:0-223 GCF_000442215.2 Lipotes vexillifer
TTTCCAATTTGTATTCCTTTTATTTCTTTTTCTTCTCTGATTCCCATGGCTAGGACTTCCAAAGCTATTTTGAATAACAGTGGTGAGAGTGGACATCCTTGTCTTCTTCCTGATCTTAGAAGAAATGCTTTCAGTTTTTCACCATTAAGAATGAGGTTGACTGTGGGTTTGTCGAATATGGCCTTTATTATGTTGAGGTAGGTTCCCTCTATGCCCACTTTCT
>NW_006786204.1:0-293 GCF_000442215.2 Lipotes vexillifer
CTGTTTCACTGTCATTGTGTTTTGGTTTTGAAATTTATGTTTATAATGGGATTTGGCTGATTTCCACTGCTGCGCTTCTGTCGCTCTACACACGCTTGTTTCTCTTACGGAGACATATAAATACATAGGTTTTAAGATTCCTACCAGTCAGGTCTATTCCTATGCGTTGAATATAAGGTGTTGAGTCCATTTCGTGGAGAAAGGAGTAGATCTTGTCTATTCCATATTTTGCTTCTGGAATGGTATCTGTGCTGATTTCAATCTCTGCTTTTATGCAGCACCCCCACTCAGCT
>NW_006786205.1:0-1250 GCF_000442215.2 Lipotes vexillifer
TCAGTTCAGGCTCTGGCCTAGCTGGAGGCTTGTGTCTGCCTGAGGGTGTCACAGGAAGGCAGAACTGCTGGAAGGGAGGGAGGTACCGGGTGGAGCCTGCAAAACGTGAAGCATGGTGTGGGTGGTGGCTTTGCCTAACTAGTCAAGAGTGGGAGCGGGATGGGAAAGGGGCCTTAGTACCCGCCACGAAAGAAACCACCTCTCTGGGAATACTTTCAAAAGGGTTCCCTCCGCTCTCTGTGATGGGCGGGAGAAAGAGAGAGGGCTGCGGCCATAATTCACCTCAAAGGAGAAACGACTAGGGCTTTCCTCCCCTCCCTACCACCAATGACCCACCTCCCCGGCCCCTGTCCATATTAACCATGGGTGGAGGCTCTCTAACTCTGCCTTTTTCAGAACCGGGTTTCTTCAAGGCCACTTCCAGACTACTAGTCGCCTGGGAACTGCAGTCCCCACCCTCCTACCCCAACCCAGGCCCAGAACTGTGGGGGGTGGGGGGTGGGGAGTCGCACCATCCCTCCCACACGAGACTACAAAACCCGGAGAGCCATGCGCGATAGGCAAGGCCAACTCCCAGGCTTTCGCAGGGGGTCCATATGGGAGATGTAGTCTGGCAACCGGGTTGCGCCTCTGGCTTAGAACGGTAACGAAGGGAGTGAGCGACTACAATCCCCACAGTGCTCCACGAGACCGGGTGCGGGCGAGGCGGGCGCGGTGGCTTCCGGGGACGGTAGTCACACGACAGCTCCCGCGAATTCGAAGCAACGGCAGGGGTAGCGTGGGAGACTACAAGTCCCATGGTGCACCGCAGGGAGGCGGTGGCCCAAGACTTGCAGGCCCCGGCGGAATGACCAGGGCAATGGAAGGAAGTCGTGCTCGCTGCAGCCGTGGGGAATGGGCTTACCGGTGTGTCGAAGGAGAAGGCGCACTCGTCTTTGTGGACCCGGTCTCCAGCCTTGGGGACCCGGATAGTCGGTAATACTGACAGCAGCGCCTCCTCACTCAGCTCCGCCATGACACCGGCAGCAGCTCCTCGACACACAGCGGCTCCCACCGCTTCTAGTCCCCCACCCCCTACCCTTTAGTCCAATGAGCGCCACTCGTTAGGCGCATGCGCTGAAGGAAAGACGAGCGAGAATGGCAGTTGGACGGAGCCTGCCCGCTAGTGCTCCGCCCTCTGCCCGGCTCTTGACTATCGCCAATGAAAAGCGCTTCTAATGCAATCGATGCTCGGAAGAGGCAATCCCACT
>NW_006786206.1:0-229 GCF_000442215.2 Lipotes vexillifer
GAAAGAGGGCCCTGGGCCTGGAGGGAGGTCTCACACCAACAACCATATTTTGTTGCCCAGAATTATTTCACATATCACTCAAACCCATTAGCCAGAACTAGTCACATTTATGGCCCCGCCCAAACAAAGGGGATAGAGCAAGAAGTGCAGTTCTTCCAGGGGCCTTGAACAGGGGAGAAATGGAAACACTTGGCAAACAGGACCACTGACTGCTGCATGATGCAACTGA